>NC_054700.1:37733136-37815636 GCF_016097555.1 Gigantopelta aegis | reverse complement strand
GGGGACATATGTTTCTTCTTATACAGGGCCGTGCCTAGCACAAAACAACTAGGGGTGGTAATGGGGGGGGGGGAGGGGGGTCTAATAAAACAAAAGGGTAGCAATAGGAGGGGGTAATAAAACAAGAATCATAGCGCAGTAATATAGGGTATTATTTACCTCAATAAAAAGGACACTTTTAACCTAAAATTAAAACATTTTAATATTGATTCAGATGAAGGGGGACGGGTGGGCATACATACCACTGCATATAGCTCAGTTGGAAGAGCGTCTGCTAGGGGAAGCGGAAGTTGGTTCGATATTCAACATTCAACATTCAATATTGAATATTGCTCTGACAGAACAACATTCAACATTCAATATATTTTTCTGAAAGATGCAATTAACATTCTTTAAAAACTTCAATTCCGATATAAGTGTTTGTCTATGAAAACAACCAATTTAGGGTGACAGGAATAAACGATAATATTGGATGGCTCAGAAATAAAGCAAAGTGGTAATCCATGTAAAAATTTACTAAAGGTCGTAATTCGAAGATCAGCTCAATATTCAGATTAGACCCACAATTCTGAAACTAAACATAGAATGTTTATCATATGACAAACACGTGTTCAGCAGTGCACATCCAACTCGTATATAATAAACACGGGGTGGCTTAAGGGCAACTTCCAAAATAACGCCCCTTCACTATATAGGGTAGACAGTGTAAAATAAAGTTACCCACTATTCTGAAACTAAACATAGAATGTTTATCACATGATAAACAAGTGTTCAACTGTGCACATTCAACCCATATATAACAAACACGGGGTGGCTCAGGGGCAACTTTCAAGGTAACGCCACACCCATATATATGGTACACAGTATAACTACACCATACTCGTTTGCAGTCTCGCAGCTCTGAAACCGGACATAGAAAGTTTATGAAATTCTACAGATCCAGGCTATAGTGCATGCTCTTTGGTAATGTGTAGAGACTAGGGTGGCTCAAGACCCTATCTGGACGTGACGCCCCGTTAAAGGTTCAAATTCGGAGATCAGCTCAATATTCAGTTTAGACCCACAATTCCGAAACTAAACATAGAATGTTTTAATATATGATAAACAAGTGTTCAGCAGTGCATATTCAACCCATATATAACAAACTCGGGGTGGCTCAGGAGCAACTTTCAAGGTAACGCCCCACCCATATATATGGTACACAGTGTAAAATCAAGCTACCCACAATTCTGAAACTAAACATATAATGTTTATCATATGATAAAGACATGTTTAGCAGTGCACATTAAACCCATATATCACAAACACGGGGTAGCTCAGGGACAACTTTCAAGGTAACGCCCCACCCCTATGTATGGTACACAAAATAACTACACAACTCTCGTTTACAGTCACACAATTCTGAAACTAAACATGGAAATTGTTTGGAATTCTACTCATACATTCATATTCTGTGGAAATATGAAGAGTCTAGGGTGGCTTAAAACCCTGTCTGAAAGTAATGCCCCGTTAAATGTTGAATTCGCAGATCAGATCAGTATTCAGATTAGACCCACAATTCTGAAACTAAATATAGAATATCTATTACCGTATACGCAAATATTTTCGCGGCTAAAATAATTCGCGATCGGGCTTTCATTTTACATTTTCGCGAGGAATTATTTTCGCGATTGTGTCCCCCGATAATAAAATCAAAATTACCCATATTTCATTTGCCAAACTCTTTTCAATGACGATTTCACGCACATGCTGTCAGCGAGACGTCAATGTTGTATGTATGTCTGATAAGACATGTTTTTGGTGGAACACGCACATGCGATACAGAGAATTGAAAAACGCAAATATCAGAAGAAATAACTTTTAATTATTGGTGGTACCCAAAAACTTCCATTCAAGGTTACAAAGAAAACAAACAAAACTGAGGTTACGTAAAAACAGACTTACGCGCAACTGTGTATCACTTCGATCAAATCCACGTGACCAGGCTGGTTTACAGAATCACGTGACCTTGCGGACCTCTGGCTGCTTGATTTTGATGTGTTGGGCGTGTAGAGATAAGACTATATATTATAAGGTAAATAATATTATACCAAATCGGAAATAATTTCGCGCGTAATTAAATTCGCGGTGCTATCAACGTGTTCGCGATTTTCGCGGTATATTTTATTCGCGAAAATATTTGCGTATACGGTATATGATAAAGAGATGTTCAGCAGTGCACATCCAACCCATGTGTCTGAGTGTTGTTTAATAAATCTTGTAAAATCTTGTAAATCTTGTATGGCTCTGGGGCAAATTTCAAGATAACGCCCCATCCATATATATGGCACACAGAACAACTACACAACACTCGATTACAGTCAATCAATTCTGACACTAAACTTGGAAATTTGATAGAATTCTACAGATACATTCTATAGGGCATGTTCTATGGAAATATGAAGTCTAGGATGGCTCAAGACTGTGTGAACATGACGTCCCATTAAACGTCGAAATTCGGAGATCAGTTCAATATTCAGATTAGACCCACAATTCTGAAACTAAACATTATGATAAACAAGTGTTCAGTAGTGGACATCCAACCCACAAATTACGTCTCAGGGGCAACTTCCCAAGTTACGCCCCATCCATATATATGATACACAGTGTAAAATCAAGCTACCCACAATTCTGAAACTACACATAGATTGTTTATCACATGACAAAGAGTTGTTCAGCAGTGTTCAAATTTGGATTTCAGCTCAATATTCACATTGGACCGACAGTTCTCAAAGTAAGCATAAAACGTTTATCATATGATGGAGATAGAAATAAACATAGAATGGGAAATGGACTAACTCTATAGCTGTGACAGATTATGATGATGCTATTTAAAACTGACATTGTAGTGAATCCACTAAAGAGCCACTAAAGAGCCAAAACATATAGCTTTGCATTTGTTTCCATTAGCACTGGGTGTGATTTAGCTGAATCGGTTGAGAGCTTCCCCGAGGCGCTTGCGTCGTAGGATCGAACTACCTGGGTGGATACATTCAACTCCTTGTTTTTCCCCTTCCAACCAGTGCAGCACAACTGTTCAAAGACCGTTGTATATGTATGTAGGAAAGTGCATATAAAATATCCCCTGCTACATTAAGACAAACGTAGCGGGTTTCCTCTGATGATTACTTGTCAAAATTACCAAATATTTGACATCCAACAGACCATGATTAATTAATCAATGTGCTCTATATTGTACATTACTGACCCCTCCAATTGCAAGTATCTTCCGACGCTTATGCAGCAGAATTGGTGTAGAAGTCATTATTCACGCCTATTTCGCTATTTCTCGTTCCAGTCAGTGTACCCCGATTTGTATATGAAAGGCCGTGGTATATGTTATCCTGTCTGTGGAATGGTCCATATAAAATATACATCGCCACTAATGAAAACCTGTAGCGGGTTATGTCAGATATATAAATGTTTGACATCCAAATATAACCGATTATTAATAAATCAATTTGCTCTAGTGGTGTCGTTCAACAAAAAACTTTTAACTTTTTTAATGCCAGGGTTACAATATTCATTCTGCAAATGAGACCAGAAAACTAAAATTGGCCGAATTACTAAGATATCACACGTCAATAGGATGGCGTGTACACATTTCAGACATGGCAAATTGAGATGTCCTTACATTGTCTGATATTTCGCTTCTGCAAAAAAAAACTAATTTTCAGGCATATGGTGCCCTGAGAGTTTCTAACAGTCAATATTTCTAAGCGTTATATTAACATAAAACAAGTCAAGTGAGATAAAAGAAGTATTTATTTTTTAATGTAATAAAATATTAGTATAACAATATATTAACATTAAAGGGACATACCCTAGTTTTTAAACACTAAGGCATATTATTTTTTACTATTAGAGCCGTTTTGGATAACTGAAATCATACTTTGCATAGATTTTATTGCTTAGATTATCCATTTCCGTACATTCAAAGTGTTTTTGGTCATCTTGGTGTTTTTAATATCACAAAATATATTTCTCATATTTTTAAAAACGCACGTGTGTCTGTGAAATAACAGTTATGGAGTCGAGTTTTAGTCTATTTTTAGAGGGTATTTCACCATTCCAAAGTAACAGACTCATGTTTCCTCAATTTTAACTTTATCCAGATGTGTTACAGGTTTGTAGATTAACTAAATGTAGTGTTAATTTTCACGGGTTGAAAGTAGGGTGTGTCACTTTAAGTCTGGCTTAACGCAATAACAATAGGTTCAAATTTCTTTATCGACATAATATTTTTTATTGAAAAAAAAGTATTATAGCTCCTTAGACTCACTGTACACAACAATTGAACAACAAAAGGAATGAAATTATGTTAATATATATATATATATAACCCGACTCGACTAGAGAATTTCAGACTAGATTTACTCTTTAAATCCGTTCTTTTAGTACAGTAAACACAAATAAATTTTAGTTTTGCGATAACAATACAAAACGTACATATTTATTTATTATTTTATTAATTAGAGTTTGGAAACATAGTTCGACGTCAAATAATGACGTCATACGGCAAAATCCTTGGTAGGATGACGATACTCGATTTGCGTACACAAAAATGGAATAAATAATGCTTTCTCACTATTCCTGTAGGATTGCAGGATACAAATAATAACTGGTTACTGTCTTAATTATATACATATACACACGCGCGCGCGCGCGCACACACACACACACACACGCACGCGCGCGCGCACACACACACACACACACGCACGCACGCACGCACGCACGCACGCACGCACGCACGCACACACACACACACACACACACATTCATATACAGTGAAACTCCTCTAAACCTGACATCCTCGGGACCAACATATACATACACCTATACACATGCACATACACATACACATACACATACACATACACATACACATACACATACACATACACATACACATACACATAGAGAGAGAGTGGGGGGGAGGGGGGATATCACACAAATATACCAGTGATAAAAAAAATTGTGAAAGGAGATCCGGGATATCATCATGTAGGTTGAGTAGTAGGAAATACGCTGACTTTAAGATAAGTACGACGTATAAATGTAAGTGAAAGTCGACATTCATTCAGTTCATTCATTTCAACTTATTTTCTTGCTTATATCCAAGTAAGGTTCAAGCATGCTGTCCTGAGCACACACCTCATCTATCTGGCTGTCTGTCTAGGTGTGTTAGTTGTTAGTTGTTAGTTAACAGTGTGTTAGTTGTTAGTGTTTAGTGAGAGAAAAGAGTGTGTAGTGGTCTTACACCTACCCACCGAGTCGATAAAACAAACTCGCTCTGGGTGGAAGCCGGTACTGGGCTGCGAACCCAGCACCTACCAGCCTTAATTCCGATGGCTTAACAATGACACTACCATGGAAGGTAGTCAACATTAATTTATCGCCAAAACAGGGACATAGCCAGATACACATACAGGCACGCATGAACACACGTAAATATACATGCTTGCATGCATACAGCATCCATCCATTCATCCGAGGCAGGACGTAGCCCATTGGTAAATAAGTCGCCTGATGTGCGGTCTGTCTAGGATCGATCCCCGTAGGTGGACCCATTAGACTATTTATCGTCCCAGCCAGTGCGCCACGAGTGGTATATCAAATAACGTGATATGTGCTATTCAGTCTGTGGGATGGTGCATACAAAAGACCCCTTGCTACTAAATGATGGGTTTCCTCTCTAAAACTCTAGCCGGTGATTCAGAAATTAATCAATGTGTTCTAGTGTTGTCGTTAATTAAGCCAAACTTTAAACCATTCATCGATCCACCCACGTACGTACCTACATACCAACCCACCTATATACCAATATTCAATTTTATACATGGGGGTGGGACGTAGCCCAGTAGTAAAGCGCTCGCTTGTTGCGCGGTCGGTTTGGGATTGGTCACTGTTGGTGGGCCCATTGGGCTGTTTCTCGATCCAGCCTGTGCACCACGACTGGTATAGTCTGTGGGATGGTGAATATAAATGATCCCATGCTACTAATGAAAAAACAATGTCGCGGGTTTCCTCTCTATGACTGTCAAAATGACCATGTTTGAAATCCAATAGCCGATGATTAATAAATCAATGTGATCTAGTGGTGTCGTTAAATAAAACAAACTTTTAACATATATATACAGATAGTAGATACACGCACACACACATACACACACATAGCGAATGCAGCGAGGCCGATACGACAGTAACCAAACCAGTTATTGCCAATTATATACATATACACACGCACGCGCGCGCACGCACACACAGACACACACACATACACACACGCGCACACACGCGCACACACGCGCACACACACACATTCATATACAGTAAAACCCCTCTAAACCTGACATCCTCGGGACCAACATATACATACACCTATACACATGCACATACACATACACATACACATACACATACACATACACATACACATACACGTACACGTACACATACACGTACACGTACACGCACACATACACGTACACGTACACATACACATACACATACACATACACATACACATACACATACACATACACATACACATACACGTACACGTACACATACACATACACATACACATACACATACAGAAACAGAAACATACACATATAGCACATTGATTTATTAATCATCGGCTATTGGATGTCAAACATTTTGGTAATATTGACATATAGTCAGAGAGAGAGAGAGAGAGAGAGAGAGAGAGAGAGAGAGAGAGAGAGAGAGAGAGAGAGAGAGAGAGAGAGAGAGAGAGAGAGAGAGAGAGAGAGAGAGAGAGAGAGAGAGAGAGAGAGAGAGAGAGAGAGAGAGAGAGAGAGAGAGAGAGAGAGAGAGAGAGAGAGAGAGAGAGAGAGAGAGAGAGAGAGAGAGAGAGAGAAGTATTAGCAGTGTTTTTCGGTAGCGTCAATATCATAAATATGGAATAACAAATTTTAGTCCGGACAGTATGGTTATTAAAAAGAACGTCCGGATTAACGAATTTCCGGATTACTGAAATGTACGTGATGAGTACCCCCCCCCCCCCCCCCACCTTGATTCACAAACAAAATAAAAACGACACATTTGATTTTTAGAACCAAACATTTCTTCAACCAGTTTTGTTCTGTTGATCCGCATCGTGGTGTGAATAAGGCGCTATTTGCATGTCCGTGAGGCCAGTCTACTATTCAGTAGTGTACTGCCAGGTGCTTGTCTTAAAGTTAGAAAATGCGATTAAATAAAATGAAATATTTTTTAAGACATGTTGCATTGTTGATACTAAATGTTTGATTACTAGCGACAACAAGTTTTAAATTTTATTAGTCGTGTTTTGTCGTACCGGTTAATATTGTAAATCTAGGCCACGTGGTTGATTTCATTTCCACGAAGTGGGTACGTTGTTGAGGAATGCATATTGTTTCTCACTTATATACAATCATTATTAGTTTAAACTTTCTACTTTTACAGATTATATTTTAAACATATTAAATGGCGAAATTAGAATTCATTTCTGCTATATCTACTAATATAATATAAACGTCAACATGATAATCCCTCCGCCCCTAGCACAGTAATACAACCCCCTCAAAACCGGCGTGAAACTGAATGAGCATTGTTCCACTTGTGAAAGAGTCTCAAGCCAGTGTTTTGATAGCAATAACATATAAAGACGTTTCCTTTATTTTGGGTGACTGGCAATACTCTTGAGTTGGACACCAAAACAATTATGAACAGTATTCAGTAATAAATCATACAGGTAAGTTATATACCACCGTGTCAAGTAGCCTTGTGCTTGGAACATGTATGGAGTACATGTAAAAAAAAAAGTACTCTAACTTTGTGCGAAACTAGGGGCGGTGTAGAAACAACTGGTTATACCGAAAATGAGCCATGAAAGGTACCATTTTCTGCAGTTAATACTTTGAGGTAGTGGTTGTAGTATTGCTATTTATAGGTCATAGTTTGGTTGATATATTGCATATAATGTTTTTAAACACAAACGTTTACATGGTCGCCTATGGGATTTCATTCGGCATAGTCCAACCTATAACTTCGCCTGTTGTCACGTGTCATGACTCAGGAATCCAACACAGTGGAATTATATAAATGTGTGTCTTAAAAATGTAGCGAAAAGAAATGTGTGTAGGATTATTCTGTTCGTCAGTAATAATAAGTGAGGTTTCTATGTTTAGTTTCAGAATTGTGGGTAGCTTGATTTTACACTGTGTACCATATATAGTGATGGGGCGTTATTTGGGAAGTTGCCCCTGAGCCACCCCGTTTTTGCTATATATGGGTTGGATGTGCATTAATGAACAGTTGTTTATCATATGATAAACTTTCTATGTTTAGTTTCAGAATTGTTGGTCTAATCTGAATATTGAGTTGAATCTTCGAATTTCGACCTATAACGGGGCGTCACGTCCAGATAGGGTCTTGAGCCACCATAGACTCTTCACATTACCAAATAACGTGCACTATAGGATGGATCTGTAGAATTTCATAAACTTTCTATGTTCAGTTTCAGAGCTGCATGACTCCAAACGAGTATGGTGTAGTTATACTGTGTACCATATATATATGGCTGGGGCGTTACCTCGAAAGATGCGCCTGAGTCACCCCGTTTTTGTTATATATGGGTTGAATGTGCACTGCTGAACACTTGTTTATCATATGATAAACATTCTATATTTAGTTTCAGAATTGTGGGTAGCTTGATTTTACACTGTGTACAATATATAGTGATGGGGCGTTATTTGGGAAGTTGCCCCTGAGCCACCCCGTTTTTGTTATATATGAGTTGGATGTGCACTAATGAACTCCTGTTTATCATATCATAATCATTCTGTTTAGTTTCAGATGTGTGCATATGTTGTTGATTCTTTTGCTATACATTCATTTTGTTTTGTAGAGTTCGGCGAGACTTAGTTCTGTGCTTTATTTCCGAGCCGAACTAGATTATTTTACATCCATGAGCCACCCTCGATTCACCATATTATCATAGGACATACACCTAAATGTGTATCTTAGATTTTGAATAACGTTGTATAATTCAGAAAAGAAAACCATGAATGTTGAATGTTGTTCTGTCAGAGCAATATTCAATATTGAATGTTGAACGTTGCTATGGTCTTTTGGTCACGCTATCCAACACAAACGCCCGGCAAACAGTGCTCCACGACTGATGTCCTGTCTGTTGGAAAGTGCATATAAAAGATCACTTGATGCTAATATAGTTAGCCGGTTTCCTCAGACGACCGCGTCATAATGTATACACGACCGCGTCATAATTTATAGACCACCGCGTCATAATGTATAGACGACCGCGTCATAATGTATACATGACCGCGTCATAATTTATAGACCACCGCGTCATAATGTATACACGACCGCGTCATAATTTATAGACCACCGCGTCATAATTTATAGACGACCGTGTCATAATTTATCGACCACCGCGTCATAATTTATAGACCACCGCGTCATAATTTATAGACGGACACATTATTTATTTACGTCCCAGCTTGTGTACAGACAAAAAGAAACTACAATTTAAAAAAATACAATGCTGTTATGAATGACAAAGTTTTTAAGAGGAAACTATCAAACTATTAAAACTAGTTTCTTATTTACAGCAACTCATTTTAACGCATTTATATATAACAATAGATTAACTTTTAAATGGACATTCCTGTGTTTGTTGCATTATAAGATGTTTCCGACTAATAAAATATTTCTACGATTAAACTTACATATAATTTTTTCTTCTTTAGAATATCAGTGTCTGTACATTCAATGTGTTTCTGGTCGTTTTAATATTTGTAAGAAGCCCAAACTGGATTTTGTCTTCCAAAAAATATTTTAGGAAATAAAATGAAATTTAACCTAGTACAAATATTAGAACGATCAGAAACACGTTTAATATACAGCCACTAATATTTTATGCAGAAAAATATATTTGATATGTAATTACAATCGTTAAAAAGTCTCTGTTAGTCGATAACATCTTAAAAATCCCCTGCGCGTGCTGTAACCTCACTGTCGTGCAGGGGTGTAACATTCTCTTTGAGAATGGCCAATACAGCACAAATTGAAATTTTGAGTAAAAGTCAGTATCTATCTGTGATATTTGTATTTTTGCACAGTTCTTTACACTGTTTTTATTTAAATCTTGAATTTTTATATTGATGTTGATCATCACCTTCTTTGTTTGCATTACCATAGTTTGAAACCCAATAGCCGATGTATTTTTCGTGCTGGGGTGTCGTTAAACAGTCATTCATTCCTTCATTCATCTTAAAACTTGCAGCAAACTCGGGAATGTCCCTTTAAGTGTAGCCAAAGATATAAACGTAGCCCCGCTAGATTATTATAATTTTTCAATAATGTGTGTATACCTTTTACATATTGGACCATATGTTACAAGGGAGAATCCAAGAGAGACAACCAGGGGACCAGTATCCCGTAAACATTGCCCCTATTTGTGAACAGTTGAACTTGTTTTACAATTTTCATTGAAGTGTCTTATTTAGGGTGTTGGTCCGTGTGCCCTTTTGTTCTTGGCCCCCTCCCTGAAATATTCCCTGGGTCCTCCCATGTGTTACTGTACATCTTAAGCAAAGGAACTGTCCTAAGTTTGCAGCCATTGTAAGATGTTTTTAAGTAACAAAGTCTTTTTGATGTCTTAAATAACATATTAAATACGGTATTATATTTCCTTGTTTAGAATACCAGTGTATGTATATCCAATGTGTTTGCGGTCGTGTGCTAATGTATGTATGTATGTATATATGTATGTATGTATGTATGTATGTATGTATGTATGTATGTATGTATGTATGTATGTATGTATGTATGTATGTATATATGATTTTATAAAATGTAATGCAGTTTTAAAAACATATTACATTGGGGAGGCATGACCCCTAGTGCCCCCTCCCCCCCCCCCCCCCCCCCCCCCCCGCCAACGCCACTGACACGGTCTGTGTCAGAAAGTTCCCTCGGGCGCTCAACAATGACGTCTGCGACTGTTTTTTTCTTTTGTCTCTGTCGGTTGCCAACCTGCTATAATAATTATGGAAGCCAATCTACCTATTGATCATACAATGCGTTGTCAATGTGTTGCTGGATTATGCATATGCATGCAATTCCAAAAAACCCAACCCACAAAACCAAATAACCCTGACATACTGTTCACTATTATAATGAATTTGTGCTATCCATCTATGTTTATTCTGTGCAGGTCGATTTAATATATCTTTTAAGACTGAGCTATCATAACTGGCGCTTTCAGTGTTTGCTAATATAACTTACCAAATGTTTGACATCCAATAGCCGATGGTAAATAAATCAATGTGCTCTAGTGATGTCGTTAAACAAAGCAAACTTTAATTTTAATCGTCATTATGAGGACTGCCACTTTCATAGGGGGCTCCGGTACACCCTCCAATACCGCTTAATACTTAGCTTCACGTAAACAAAGGGACTTTCTGGAGGCTAACACGACGTACATAGAATAATATTTTAATCAAACAACTCTAAATATGCTACAGAAATGTTGCTCAAATTATTTTCAGGGCAAAATACTTTAATACTTGACCTTCGGTTTACTAAAATGAGTCATGATTTATATGTAAAAGTCACTGCACTTCAGAGAGTTCGCCTACCAGCCTATATCTACAAACAAACACACACACACACACACACACACACACACACACACACACACACACACACACACACAAACACACACACACAGGGTGCGCTCCTTTCACTCTCCCGGAGAGCCAGAGTACTCCGCACAGCAATGGAGTGAACGGGAACACTGTCCAGGACTTACTCCGCCTCTGCCAGACGACGACGTGGTGCAGCCGGAAGACAAAATGGCGGACAATGGAAGTTTGTGTTTTAGAAAAGTACAAATTACTATTAGCTAGCCAAATGCAGGTATACAAATTACAAGGACTAGTTAAACAACATAACCACCAGTCAAAGAGGCGACATCGTTATTCTGATTTACTGTAGTGTGTAAGTTAAAGCGTTTATTATATGTTTAATAATTGAAACGATCGAATGCTTGACCACAACGATAGAGGCAGCCATGTTGTTGAAGTAACTTCCTGTTCCAAAATCGTTCCTTTCGCTGTCCAGGACAGAACAGTTGGAACATGTCCAGGAGAGGTGAAAGGAGCGCACCCACTGACACTAATGGTGTTCCAATGGCCGATTATAATCGAACATTGATCAGTTTGGCTCCAGTAATATGATGGCCGATTATACAAATCCATAATCGATTGTGTGGGGAAAATGTCAGCTGTATTTGTTCCTTCAGTTTGGTTGATAGAATTGAAGAAGAAGAAGTTTGTTTTGTTTAACGACACCACTAGAACACATTGATTTATTAATCATCGGCTATTGGATGTCAAATGTTTGGTAATTCTGACATACATTTTTCCATTAGTAGAAATTGATCTTTTATATGCACCATCCCACAGACAGGATGACACATACCACTGGGCTACATCCCGTCCCTGATGGAATTGATGTAAATATGTTGGGGTTGGGGTTTGTTTTCATATGTACATTAAAACAAATACATATAGAATTAGCCATCTGTAGGTTCTAGATCCTGGTGAACACTACAATAGGTACTTGGTCCTTATAATTCAAAAAGAAGGAAATGGTTTATTTAACGACACACTCAACACATTTTATTTACGTTTATATGGTGCCGGACATATGGTTAAGGACCACACAGATATTGAGGGTGAAAACCCGCTTTCGCTACTTCACGGGCTACTCTTTTCGATTAGCAGCAAGGGATCTTTTATATGCACCATCCCATAGACAGGATAACACATACCACGGTCTTTGATGTACCAGTCGTGGTGCACTGGCTGGAGCCCAATGGGTCCACTGACGGGGATCGATTCCAAACCGACCGCGCATCAAGCGAGCGCTTTTACCACTGGGCTACGTCTCGCCCCCTTATAATTCAGATCCCTCTCATGTTCATATAGGTTGTATCCGATTATGTACTCGAAACTTGGTCGGTTAGTGCCAACCGATTATAACCAATGATCAATAATGAAATTCCACCCGATCCCCAACACAAAAACGACAACGAGCACATCCAGGCATATACTGTATATGATTTATATATGTAGGTCACTACACTTCAAAATGTTCGCCTACCAGCCTACGTCTACAGAAACACACAAACACGTGCATGCACACACATTTATATTCTCTTTATCTCCGACCCACTCCCCCCTCTCCCTCTTTTTCTCTCTCCATCTCTCTCCGCCTCTCTCTCTCTCTCTCTCTCTCTCTCTCTCTCTCTCTCTCTCTCTCTCTCTCTCTCTCTCTCTCTCTCTCTCTCTCTCTCTCTCTCTCTCTCTCTCTCTCTCTCTCTCGCTGTATGACGTGTTGAATTAGTTATCCTCTTTTTTTGTCGGCCTAGATTCAACTACATCAATGTCCTACGATCACCATTAAGTACTTCAATCTACAAATATCCTTCGCCCTAATCTAATTTAGTCTAATACTGTTATCTTCAGAACGCCAGTTAATTTCATAAACCTTAACACGACACGACACTAGTTAGCATTGACAACGCTAGGATGACTGCTGTATTCTTCTCAAGTCCAGCATCACTCAACATTGTTGTCGTGGCTTCGTTAAATGAAACTTTTCTTCCTCCCATTTCACTCTTGTTGTTGTCTTCAATATGATCTGTTTAGATGAAATATGGAAAATATCATTTTGTGATGGGAAAGGGAAATGATACTGTTCCGATGTGTTACTTCTTATGTACGGAAATTAAACTTACACTGGGTTAGTGCAGTGTATCTACGTAGCAAAATTTTGACAACAGAATACAGTTTTGTCTTTCAGATTCATGTTCATTAAAAACAAACTGACAGGTTGCCAACGTCAAATTTGTTGTTAAAAATCACCAATAATTTTTATAAAATGTCCTATCATTTAATTAATGTCCTTTCACGCCCGTTGGTGAGAATACCATCATTATTTTTGATAACACCTACTAATAACACACACATACGTGTGTAAACAGTTTCAATATATACAATTGTCTGCTCCTAGATGATGACCAGGTAGTCACTGTCATACCATCCAATGAAAAAAGCACAATCGAAGTCGATTGCTTTGTGACGTATAAGTTAACATGAAATTGATTTAAATGTGATGCATAAATCAATTGCAAGCGCTAGGGTCATATATAGATTTTAGATTGAAAAGACGTTTACATTTGTTTTAAACCTTTTTTTTTAAGGAAATGTAGGGAATAAAATATTACAAACGTGTTCAATAGATAGTTTTTTTTTTTCTCCGTAAAACTTAATATTTAAAAACGTTTTAAAACACTCGTAAAATAAATGACATCTAACAGTCACTCGTGTAGTATTGTTTATAATATACTCTTTAAAACAATTAGGGGAATGTAGGAAATAACAGCCAATTAAAGACGTATCAAGAGGTATCACTGTCTAGGAATAGATGCATCATAATAATGAAGGGATTGGGAAGAAATGACAACCAGCTGTTCATGTTGGCAGCAGACTGTATGGCTGCAAACGATCTTGAAACAAGGTAGAGATGACTTGAAATTAAAAAAAAAATTCTAACTGACTTGAAAATTGAACGTTCACGTCTTTTGCTGAATAACGGGTAATATCCTCACGATTCGTCAAACAATTCGTTTATTCAACGTTGCTTGTAACGTATCAATCTGCCAATGATGATTTGAGCAAGTCTATCCCTTTCATGTTGCAATGCCTGGCCGAGTTCAGCTAAAGTAGCCGGCGACCGTTGACGTCGCCGTACACGTCTCCCGATCATGTCCCAGATGTGCTCTATGGGGGAAAGGTCAGGGCTCATTGCTGGCCATGGCATTCTGATAACGTTTAGCAGCTGCTGAAGGTAGACATTTACGATATGTGCACGGTGGGTTGGAGTCAGTTCAAGACAGTATCATGGTTTTGCGAAGATGGAAGAAGGCGTGGGTATGAAGCCACCATTTTACAAAACCTATCAGCCTCAGAATATAATTAAATAATGTGAATTAATTTGCTTTACAACATATTTTTCAGAAAGCCTAACAAGTATAGAACATATCTTTGTCCATCCCAATTTACTGTGATGATGATTTGTGAAAGATCATTTGTAATCAAAACACACAAAGTAACACTCTGAACACGAAAATGCAGAACGCCTGTACATAGTGTGCTTTGACGTGGAGAGTGTTTGATAATTTATTGATGCAGCATCAATACACATAATAGTCGTGCTATTGTTAACAGAATCATTGTGACCTGGTAGCACTTAACGATGGATCTGCAGTGTTGTAAAAGTCTCGCCATTATCAACGCTCTACACAGGCGAGTAAACAACCATTAGTCTCTCTGAACGATAAGTTTTTTTAATTTTAAAACCATATTCAACTTCGTATCTCTACTCAAGATAGAGTCCAAATGGAGTTTTAATCAGGACATGACTGCTCCAATGAAACACCGACTGGTACCAGAAATGTTATAGGGAAAGAAAGTCACATGGAAAAGGTAACCCACTGAAAATTTAAAAAGAAAGGAGGGGTACTTGGATATATTTGTAAAGACGGATCTTCGGATCCACCTTTAACTATTATGCTAAATACGATGCATCACTGACGAAAATGATGGCCGATGCTATTCCATATTTTGGACTGTTGCATTCTTTTTCATGTCTTTGGTGAAACTCAGGCGCATTTTGATTTCATCGTTTTAGATGAAGTGATGGACCTAACCGGTGTAGTAGCAATATTTATGACGAGTGCCACCGGCAAGGCAGGGTATGCTCATCTTTCACGAACACTTGATTTCACAGTTGACAGTGGTTCATGAGTACATGTTATCACAGCTATGTATTTATTCCATTGAGATCTGTCCTGTGTTAGTTTTGATTTAGTAAACTAGATTGGGAGTGGTAGTCCTCTTTGTGGTGGTGCAGGAAGGATGTATAATCCAGTAAAGGATCTCCTCGGGAGTGGCTGTCCTCCAAAGATCTAGATAGAGATTAATGGAATCAGCCACTAAATTGCCAAATGCCCATTCGACTCTGCGTTGTGCAGAGATACAGTCTTCATCATGTATAACGCTTTTGTCGTTCAGATGACTTGGAAGACGATACTATCCTATATGACCATATTCGCTCAATCAATTGATTGGGATTTTTTCTCGTTCAAACCAGTGCACTACAACTGATCAAAGGACGTGGTATGTGTTTCCCAGTCTGTGAGAAAGTGCATATAAAAGATCCCTTGCTGCATTAGGAAAAATGTAGCGGGTTTCCTCTGAGTCAGAAATTACCAAATGTTTGACATCCAATAGCCGCACTACATAATCTTGTATTCCGATACAGCTGAAATCAACTCTGTTTTAACATCAAAATTATGCGAGTTAACACCCCTTACAACATGACGTAAAATATCGTTGAAGTCGTTTTGCATTCTGATGAAATGAAGTATGGAAAATTAGGACTCTTTTTTTCCCCCGTTACAAAAACGTTTCTGACGTGCGGAGTGGCTGCAGTAGCAACAAGGAAGACATTTAGATGTAATAAAACAGATAGATATGGAAAGAAATAAAAGAACGCATGACATTTTTGATCAAATTTGATTCATTATTATCGTAGTTATGTCTATATAATAAAGATATATCATATGGGATTGAATATGGAGTTGAATACCAGTACCGATAAAATGGTTAGCTTCCTGGCACTGTACTGGATGAGGGTTTTGGTTGCAGTCATTTGCTGCTACTATTTGTTTCCATAAGTTAAGGTTAACAAATGTTTTAAAGGAACTAGCCCGAGGTTTCGGCGATTGTGTTAAGATGATGTCGACCAACAAAGATTTTCAGTGATTGTACAGAACAGAATACATTTTTTATTTATACTCAGATCACATAGCAAGAGATACATGAGCACATAGTTACAGTATGTGCAATATCATAATACAGCAGTTCTACATATATAATATAATAATACAAGATTAACGTGGTGGCATAAATGTTCTCATAATTTTATCTAAAAATATATAAGTATTATTTAATAAAGTAATATTCGTGCTACAGAATAGATCATGATGTTTAATAGCATTTGGTCTTATATAGTAATATTTTGGTATGTACTTGCATCTTTCGTTTCGGAAAATAGCATTCAAATAAAAAGTGATATTCATCACCAACAACATCATCGTGACATAAACAACATAAACATAATCAGATAAAAGGGCATTGTGTATTCTAAAGGATAGCTTATTTTCGTTATCACTATTTAAGATTCTACACCAATAGTTAACCATTCTACTTTTCACATAAACAACAAGTGGCTGTATATTAAACGTGTTTCTAATCGCCTAGTGTTTGCACTTGTTGAAACTTTATTTTATTTCCTTTAATATCTATTTGTTCGTGCGTACGAAATTACTGGAATACAAAATCCAATTTGGGCTACTTAGAACTATTAGGAAGGCCAGAAACACATTAAATATACTGACACTGATATTCAATGATCCATCCAGTGCGCCACGACTGGTACATCAAAGGCCGTGGTATGTGCTATCCTGTCCGTGGGATGGTGTATGTAAAAAATCCCTTGCTATTAATGGAAACATGTAGCGGGTTTCCTCTCTAAGACTGTATATGTCAAATTACCAAATGTTTGACATCCAATAGCCGATGATTAAGAAATCGATGTGCTCTAGTGGTTCCATTAAACAAAACACATTTCTTTCAGACTTAACACACTTCGCTTTTAAGGGTGCATGGGGCTTTGCCAAAATGTCATTCCTTTAGCCCATGTCATCTTTATTTCGCAATAAATTGTTTTTATTTCACTAATAAAATTACAAGATACAATAATAGCCTGGTATCATAATGAAATTCTTAAAATGATTGTTAAACAATTCTACAAAGAGTTTCCTAAAGAGGAAGAAGTTCAACAAAATCCTTTGGTAATCCTTCAAGAGAAAACATTAATTTATTGATTTCTACCCAAAATATAAAGTGTATTGAAGGAATAGCCTTGTTTTTAAAAAGAAATCTGCCAGTTTAAATTGATTATACATGTATTGTAATTTGCACACACATAGCGCACGATTCATTTGTTTTAAAAGTAGTTATCTTAGTCATGTGGCCTCAATAACTGAATAAAGAGAGTTCCGTTCCAAGGTGAAAAATTGTGCGGAATATTCATATAAAAGGACAGGTCTATTGTAAAGATGAAGCTATTAAGAATTAAGAATAGCAATATTCTTTTGTGATATCTAGTATGTCAAAATAACATTAATAGAGTAAATCCATCTCATATATGTAGGGTCACCCACGAACTTCAGTCACAGATTGTACCAAATATTCCAAACATCCACATGGGCTCTGTATTCCAAGCAGTTTTTGAGAAATGGTTGTTTTGCTAACCATCATCATGTCCGTGCTATATTACTTCAAGTCCCGTTATCTCAGGACATAAAGGACATAGAAACATGAAACTAGTAGTTTTTAGTAGGGACACTGGAGACAACTGAAGAATCTTTAAAATTCCATTTTATGTTACGAGCAGCCATTTTTTTGTAGACACCAAAAACACTCTTTTTTTGGTAAATAATTTCGGTTTGGTTTGACGTTTAACAAGAAAAGTAAAAGTAGTTTGGATATAACAAAAAACAAAAAACAAAAACCCCACAACCCCCCCCCCAAAAAAAACAACAACAACAACAACCCCACAACAACAACCCAACAACACCCCCCCCCCCCACAAAAAAAAACAAAAACAACAACAACACAACACAACAAACAAACAAACCAAAACACCCAACTATTTTTTATGTGCAATTTAGAAAACAATCGAGTCAGAAATAAATAACTTGTAGTGTTTTTCCTTGTGGAACGGAGTATAAATGGTTACGATGTCTGCAGTTTATTTCAGGGGATGAATCGAATAGATGTTATTAACAAAACAAAAAAGTGTGATTTTAGAAATCCTTTGAAAACAGCAGAAAAAACGCCAGGATAGCGTTAAAAGGGGGTCAATATTCCAATATTTTCTGGAAGAGGACCCCCATACCCCCCTCGCCACAGGCTTCGTGCCCAAGGCGCTCGCCTCGTCAGGCTACGCTCTCCACACTAGTTCCGTCTGATACAAAGTGGATTCCCCAACTTGACATGCTCGTTAGGGTCCAAGATAGCGTCTATGAATTACCAGGAACACACGCATGCGCAATTGGAATATGATAGAGGTCTATTGTTTTTAGTTTTTAGGATTTAACAAGCTATTGCTCCAGTTATTGACAGCGAGAAGTGCCTTGAAGGACACATTAACCTCTAACCGTTTCTTTAAACCTATTGTTGAATATTCTAACCCTCTAGCAGATTGTGTTTTCCAGTATTTATAACCATTTACAATCAATTGAAACAAGCATGATTTTCTTAAGCAACTCTTCAAGATGTCTGTAGAACCATTATTTCCATTCCACCGTCACCATGCCTAAAAGAAGACAGCCCTGGGACCGTCGTTGTCATTGGTTACACTAATGACGTGACTGGTACTCAGAATGTCAAGAACGTCATTACTGGCACCGTATGGTAATTGGCATGGCGGATCTTTATGGAACACCAGTGTATTAAAACAATAGATTTCTCAGCTTGCATGGCCAGTTTATTGCGACGCGAGACTGCTGAATTAATGCGAGATTTCACGATTAGGTTATGTTAGTAATGTATGAATAAATGAATGAATGAATGAATGTTTAACGACACCCCAGCACGAAAAAATACATCGGCTATTGGGTGTCAAACTATGGTAAATGGAACAAACATTTGATGATCAACATCAATATAAAAATTCAACAATTAAACTAAAACACAGTGTAAAGAACTGTGCAAAAATACAAATATCACAGATAGAAAGAAAGAAGAAATGTTTTAATTAACGACGCACTCAACACATTTTATTTACGGTTATATGGCGTCAGACATATGGTTAAGGACCACACAGATTTTGAGAGGAAACCCGCTATCGCCACTACATAGGCTACTCTTTCCGATTAGCAGCAAGTGATCTTTTATTTGCGCTTCCTACAGGCAGAATAGCACAAACCATGGCCTTTGTTGAACCAGTTATGGATCACTGGTCGGTGCAAGTGGTTTACACCTACCCATTGAGCCTTGCGGAGCACTCACTCAGGGTTTGGAGTCGGTATCTGGATTAAAAATCCCATGCCTCGACTGGAATCCGAACCCAGTACCTACCAGCCTGTAGACCGATGGCCTAACCACGACGCCACCGAGGCCGGTATCACAGATAGATACTGACTTTTACTCAAAGTTATGTTAGTGTTTTCGCCGAATGGTTGGTATTTACGAGGTCAGAATAGACCTGCACAGCAATTAAATTAATTTACACAACCATCGGCGACGCAGTGGCTAATATAAGCAATCGGAATTACGTTTGTTAAGTTTTGAGTTCGAGTTCGAGTTTGAGTTTGAGTTGGTGCTTATGACTACTTGTATATTTTGTTGAAAGCTCCACTGTGTTTTGGGCCTGTGTGTGTTGTTATATTTTCTTTTTCTTTAAAAAAAAAAGAAAGAAAAAAAGTCTTTTTTTTTTCTTTTTTTTTGTATATGAATCATGACTCCAGATATGTGTTTGAAGACCAGTCTACGTGCATGGAAGTCAAACACAATCTGCCCTTCAAACCAGAAGGAAACAGATGTTGGCAATTCAACAGGAGTGTAAGATAAGGAATTTAAAGCAGACACTGTGCAGGATTTACCTGTTGGAGTGTTTGTTCGCGGGAAAAGGTGGGGGAGGGAGGGTTACTTGGGTTGTTTTTGTGTTTTTTTGGAAAAGGTTTATAATCAGTAGCAAAAACAAATCTTTTTACAAAAAAATGTGGAGCGAATGTGGTAGGTTGCCTGGTTGATTGGTTGTGTTGGGTTTTTAGATCCTCCTGAATGTGTATACGCACCTGTTGCGCGCACACCCACACACACCCACACCCACACCCACCTACACCTGGTACGAACCTGGTGAACAGACCTGAAGATAACATGTAAAACCAGTGTATCATATGCTGTGATAACACGCAGGTTGCTTTTGATAAGAAAAGATAAAACGTTTTTTTATTCCACTAGTCACGGGGGCAGGATTTAGCTCAGTGGGTTGAGCGCTCGCTTGAGGTGCTTGCGTCGCATGATCGAACCACCTCAGTGGATCCGTTCAACTGATTTTTTTTTCTCTCTTTCCAACCAGTGCACTTCAACTGGTCAAAGGCCGTGATATGTGCTTTCCTGTCTGTGGGAAAAGTGCATATAAAAGATCCCTGGCTGTATTAAGAAAATGTAGCAGGTTTCCTCTATTGACTACGAGTCAGAATTACCAAATGTTTGACATCCAATAGCCGATGATTAATATATCAATGTGCTCTAGTGGTGTCGTTAAACAAAACAAACTTTTCCACTAGTCAGTGGCGTTTATTAAGGAATGCTCATTTACCTACAGGTATAAATGAACATGTTTGAAAATATAAATAAGACCTGCATACAAAGAACATTTCAAACATTTCTTTCCATTCTTTTATTCTGTATTTCAGCCTGTATATGATCGAAAAAGAAGAAGAAGAAGTTTGTTTTGTTTAACAACACCACTAAAGCACATTGATTAATTAATCATCGGCTATTGGACGTCAAACATTTGGTCATTCTGACAGAGGAAACCCGTTATATTTTTTTCTGATGCAGCAAGGGATCTTTTATGTGCACTTTCCCACAGGCAGGATAGCATATACCACGGCCTTTGACCAGTTGAAGTGCACTGGCTGGAACGAGAAATAGCCCAATGGGCCAACCGACGGGGATCGATCCCACACCGACCGCGCATCAAGCGAGCGCTTTACCACTGGTTTACGTCCCGCCCCATTAATAATTCCGAATAATTACTCATGTGACAACTCAAATGGGTTAGTTGTGATCTGGCCTGTGGCTAGAGTCGTAAAAGGCAGCCTGCTTAGACGTGATGAATTGTAACCTAGACTCTGGGGATCCATTCAACTAATTGTGTTTTCTCGTTCCAACCAGCGCACCACAACTGGTCAAAGGCCGTGGTATGTGCTTTCTTGTCCGTGGGAAAGTGCATATAAAAGATCCTTTGTTACTAATGGAAAACTTTAGCGGGTTTCGTATCTAAGACTCTGTGTCAGAGTTATCAAATGTTTGACATCCAATAGCCGATGATTAATTAATGAATGTGTTCTAGCGGTGTCGTTAAACAAAACGATCTTCTTCTTCCTTTTCGTTAATATACAGGCTGAAATACAGACTAAAAGAATGGAGAGAAATGTTTGAAATGTTCTGTGTAGGCAGGTCTACTTATATTTTCTAGCGGTGTCGCTAAACAAAACAACATTTTGTTTCCTTTCCCAAAAGTGGAGAATCAATAAAATCAGATATAATTTTCATTGTTTTGGACATGAATTCAACCACCAATCTTTAATAATTCTGAAAGAAAGTTTGCTTTATTTAACGACACCACTAGAACACATTGATTAATCAATCATCGGTTACTAGATGTCAAACATTTGATAATTCTGACTTTTAGTCATCAGAGGAAACCCGCTACATCTTTCCTAATGCAGCAAGGGATCTTTTATATGCAATTTCCCCACAGATAGGATAGCACTTACCACGGCCTTTGATATACCTGTCATGGTGCACTGGCTGGAACGAGAAATAGCCCAATTGGCCCACCGACGGGGATTGATCCCACACCGACCGCGCATCAAGCGAGCGCTTTACCACTGGTTTACGTCCCGCCCCATTAATAATTCCGAATAATTACTCATGTGACAACTCAAATGGGTTAGTTGTGATCTGGCAAGTGGCTAGAGTCGTAAAAGACAGCCTGCTTAGACGTGATGAATTGTAACCTAGACTCTGGGGAGTGCGAACATATTAAGAAAATGGCAGCTGCAGCAGAGTTCCAGGGATGAACGCTGATATTACAGTAAGTGAAACAAGAAAAACAATATTAGGATAAACGCGGGGACTGAAGTCGTCTGCACGGTGCTTGTTTTGATTAAGTAAACTCAGTCTGGAAGTGGCAGTGCAAGACGATTTCTAGGAATGAACGCTGATATTACAGTAAGTGAAACAAGAAAAACAATATCAGGATAAACGCGGGGACTGAAGTCGTCTTGCACGGTGGTAGTTTTGATTCAGTAAACTTAGTCTGGAAGTGGCCGTGCAAAAGGGACAGATTCACAGATTCAACCACTAGTTTGGCACTGATGTTATTAAACTTAAATGTAAAACTATCGCACATTTTATTTTCATGGTTTTAGATGAAGTGTTGTATTTTATAGCTGTCACGGCAGTACTCATGGCGGGTGCCACCGGTGGGGCAGGATATGGTCAGCTTTCGCGAACACCTGATATCATCACTGTTTTGACAGTGATTCACGAGTGGATATCATCACAGCTGTATTTATTCCGCTGAGGTCTGATTTAGTAAACTGGTCTAAAAGTGGCAGTCCTCTTTCTGATGGTTTAAAAAAGATGTATTGTCCTAAAAAGGACATCCTCGAGAGTGGCTGTCCTTCTATAGACGAGGCACTATATAGAGATTCATGGAATCAACCACTATTTTGCCAAATGTCCATTCGACTCTGCATTGTGCAGAGATACGGCTTTGTTGTTCAAACTGTATAGTTAAGTAGCTAATTTTCAGGGGAACTCAAATAAAGGCGTTGGAACGTCCATTAATGATTAATTTGAATGCAGTGAACACAGAAATTCCAAAATCTGATGTCTAAAATCGGTTCCTAATGATGTTATAATTTAATATACCGGTACATAATTATATTCTTGTAGAAAATTGCAGCCATTTTGAAAATGATGGCCAATTTTTTTCTTCCCGATATGACATTCTCTACAATGTGCTTAACCTGGAACCTTAGGGTTGAAGTGACCTTATGCAAATTTCAAAGTTCTTTGAGTTGGGCGATCTGGAATGATCCATTGCTACTGATGCAAACATGTAACGGGTTTCCTCTCTAAGTCTATATGTCAAAATTATGAAATGTTTGACGTCCAATAGCCGATGATTAATAAATCAATGTGCTCTAGTGGTGTCGCTAAACAAAACAAATGTTTCAGCACATAGTCTTCGGAAATAAAAATTCGTGTGCTCTCTTCTCATGCTTTTTTGTTTTAAATTGTCGCCCTCGGGATTTGGGGAAAAAGATAATTAACGTCATTGTTAAAATTGCAGTTGATAATGCCAAGAGACTGGACTTCTTCTTGAGAGAAAAAGAGTGAAAGGCATTACGCTGCCAGTAAATTATACTGCGGTGTTGTGAACTCCAGACTAATGAAATATAATGACGACAATCCCATGACTGGTCACTTCTAAAATAATTTCAGACAGGGTGATCCACAACAGAGCATCTCTTAGGCGCCACATCTATTACAGGAATCAGAAACCAAAAGCATTAAAGGTCCTATGTCAAAGTTGAGACTATACTATTTCGTTATTGTCACATTTATTTGTTATAAATAACTACAAATTAATCGACCCAGAGAATAATCATTCCATAATTAACTCGAGAATATTAATTGTACTGGACAACAAGAGGGGTTTTCCGAATAGTGTGTGGCTAAATATAGTATGGACAGGTCATAGGTTTTAACGTGCACATTCAGAACAAGCTGTTGTAGCACACGTCAGTCATGGGCGCAGGTGTCGACTTTTGCCGGCTCCTCCGTTCAGGACAGGAAAAGGTTTTTCTGGTCGCCCGCGCTGGCATATGCAAGGGGAGCACAAACAGCCTGAACAGGGTCGGTAGCGGGCGAGGTTTGCTTTTGGTACAATTTAATCTGCAAATGTCCCGTAAGATTAAAGCCAAATACAAAATATAGCATGGCTACCATCGTTGTTTCTTCCGTTAGTTGACCACAAAGAATTCTAGGTAAACTTAGTGTGTTGAATGTGTACGCAGAAAACAGTGACGTCACTAGTTAATGCGTGCGACACACTCTCAAGATTCCAACCTAAAATATTTGTACCTACTAGTAAATGGAATTATATTTAATATAATTTTTATAAGCATGTAGCTGAAGGTATAAACTTTATGTTTCAAAGTAAAAGTTAATAAATACTTTTGCCGGGAACTGCAATTATTGCAACTATGACATAGCACCTTTAAGAGATCTGCGCATGTTGACTTTTATCGATCTTGAGAAAGTATGTGACGGTATAGCTAAAATTACTCTAAAAAAAGGAAGCTTTCTCAACGGTCGAGTGATTAATGCAACTGTCTCAGAGGATATAAAAAGAAAATACAAACATGTGTGTGCGTGTGTATTTATTCTGTCTATTACATTGTGACTGATACCAGATCCAGTTTGCTCGACACAAGATGGCTTTGATTTCCACGTTTGTACTTTTGTTATGAATAATTAATGTCTGAACATCGATATTATCGGCAATTGCGTAGAATGTTCTCTGCATAGCCGAATTAATTTAGAATCCTTCGTCTTGTTTTGTTTTTCTTTCGTAACACCTCGATCTGTCAAGACAAACGGGGGCGGATGTGGGATGTGGGCTGAATGCACAGTGGTAAAACAGTCGTCTTGGGTGAGAATGACGTCCCCTCTCCATCCCAAACAGTACTCCATACATACATACATACATACATACATACATACATACATACATACATACATACATACATACCAACATGCATACATGCATACATATATAAATAACGACATTGGACAATTTGTGAGTCCAGAAAGGATTTAATTATCCCCTGCGCCAGTGCGTTAATATCTATGTATGTAACAGTCAACCTCGACATACATACAATATATAGATATTCATACATCAATACATCCATCCATCCATCCATACATCCATACATACATACGTTCGTTCGTTCGTTCGTTCGTTCGTTCGTACGTACGTACGTACGTACGTACGTACATACATACATACATACATACATACATAGTGTGGGTTGGCCCTCCCAATATGTAGTGCACCACCACTAGTATATCAAAGTCCGTGGTATGTGTTATCCTGGCTGTAAGATGGTGGATATAAAAGATCCCTTGTTACTAATCTAAAAATGTAGCGGGTTTCCTCTCTAAGACCATGTGTAAAACATTACAAAATATTTGACTTCCAATAGCCGATTATTAATAAATCAATGTGCTCTAGTGGTGTCGTTAAACAGAACAAACTTCTTGTCTGTTTCTTTGGCACATGGACAAACACATTTGTTAACTTGGTCATTCTTACCCCCCCCCCCACCCCCTCCCCACCCCAGGGGCCTGAGGTCCGGACACATAAGTGGAAGATTAATTTAAAAAAATCTTCTTCTCTACTTCCAGAAATGCTACAACTTAATTATTATATTATATGTAAAAGTCAACATATGGTTTATTTAATTTGATAATGTTATTAATGTTCGGTACCCCATTTTTTCGCCCGTGGGGTGGGTGGGTGAACTTTACTTACTAGTTGTATAGAGAAATGCTTTTAAACTGTAATGCCTTCAGATTCTGCTATAACACTACTTTCCCAATTTCAATCATATTTTGTGGGAAGTTTCCTTGGCACATGGACAAACAAAATTGTGAATTTGGACCCAAGAAGTGAGGTCCAAAGAGACAAAAAAGAAGCCATTTTAAGCAATATCTTCTTAAACTGCTGGACCAGTTCCAACCACATTTTGTTACAAGCTTCTTTGGCATATGGAGATTTATGAATTTGGCGATTCTGACACACACTTCCTTTACCTCCAGAAATGCTATAGCCGAATAGTCTTTATATATTTAAAGATCAATAGATGTCTTATCTAATTTGTGAGTGTCGTTAATGTCAGGTCCCTCAGGGAGGGGGTGAAGTTTACTGTAGTTATATAAAGAAACGTAGTTAAACTGTAATGTCTTCAGGTCTCCTAGACAATTTCCAACTAAATTTGATGTGAAGCTTCAATGACCCATGGAGAAACAAAAGTGTGAATTTAGTTCTTCTGACCACACCCCCAGGGGACATGGAGGTAGGGCCCAAAAGTGTGAATTTAGTTCTTCTGACCACACCCCCAGGGGACATGGAGGTAGGGCCCAAAAGTGTGAATTTAGTTCTTCTGACCACACCCCCAGGGGACATGGAGGTAGGGCCCAAAAGTGTGAATTTAGTTCTTCTGACCACACCCCCAGGGGACATGGAGGTAGGGCCCAAAAGTGTGAATTTAGTTCTTCTGACCACACCCCCAGGGGACATGGAGGTAGGGCCCAAAAGTGTGAATTTAGTTCTTCTGACCACACCCCCAGGGGACATGGAGGTAGGGCCCAAAAGTGTGAATTTAGTTCTTCTGACCACACCCCCAGGGGACATGGAGGTAGGGCCCAAAAGTGTGAATTTAGTTCTTCTTACCACACCCCCAGGGGACATGGAGGTAGGGCCCAAAAGTGTGAATTTAGTTCTTCTGACCACACCCCCAGGGGACATGGACGTAGGGCCCAAAAGGGGACATTTCTAAGACATTTTTTGTTTTACAAATCTTTTCTTCCATAAATGCCTTGCCTTGACAAAATAGGTTTGTGACCTTGGTTATTGTGATACTCCCTCTCCCCTCCGGAGAGTGAGGGGCGGGGCTCAAAGGGGAAAAATTATCCAATTTTTAAATATCTTCTTCTCCACTTTCAGAAATGCTATAACAGAAGTATTAAAGGGACATTCCTGAGTTTGCAGCAATTTTTAAGATGTTATCAACTAACAGAGACTTTTTATCGATTGTAATTACATATCAAATATATTTTTCTGCATAAAATATTAGTGGCTGTATGTTAAACGTCTTTCTGATCGTTCTAATATTTGTACTAGGTTAAATTTCATTTTATTTCCTAATTATTATTTTTTCGTATGTACGAAATTATTTGAAGACAAACTCCAGTTTGGGCTTCTTGGAAATATTAAGACGACCAGAAACACATTGAATATACAGACACTGATATTCTAAACAAGAAAATATATTTAATATGTAAGTTTAATCGTAGAAACATTTTATTAGTCGGAGACATCTTACAATGCAGCAAACTCAGGAATGTCCCTTTAAAATATATAAAAGTTATTAGATGGTTTAACAAAGTTGTGAATTTCATTAATGTTGCGCCCTTCTGTTCCCAACTAAATTTGTTACGACGCTTCCTCGACCCCTGTTCCCTCCCCTCACCCTCATCCCCGAAAATAGGTATCGTCACGTGCATTCCATGAGTCTGATAGATGGGGTCAGTAGTTTACTCAGGTGACCGTTTAGGTCCTTGGGGGTCTTAAAACATAATTATAATATCGACAATGATACAATTGTGTATTTACAATCTGAAATGAAAATGGAATAGAATATTGCAGAATTAAAAAAGAAACCATTTGTGTAAGAGATCACCTTCTGAATTATGGTCGAAGTAGTACTGTTGGATGACAAATCGTGTCTCGGCGACAAATAGTGACGCAACATATGCGTCGGTAAGGAGTTTCCTTTCTCACTATATCGCTAGTGCAAAATAACTACTTTGTATATGTTTAACACCAAACAGGCGTAGTTTAAAATAGTTTGATTTAACTGTTAGACAAACATTCCATTATTTTTCCAAGAAAAAAACCTAACACATTCCGTGTACTCTCTTGTAATGAAAGTCTTCAGATTAATTACTCTTGGCATTTAAGAATTTAGTTTCAGATATATCGGGTGATCCATAACAAAAAAGTGAGAGAAAAAAGTTCTGCTTTGTGAAGCTGAAGATCTGAAAAAAGTATTGAACACCAAATACTGGTACAAAATCATATTATCATGCTGGCTATTGTTGGTTCAAGTTGCACATGTTAAGCGCAAAAAACAAAAAACACAACAAAAATGATCACCACAAAACCACAAAACAAAAAACTGTCTAGCAATTTCTAGATCTGTTGTGTGATTTCTTGCCACACACTCAAAGAGAGAGAGAGAGAGAGAGAGAGAGAGAGAGAGAGAGAGAGAGAGAGAGAGAGAGAGAGAGAGAGAGAGAGAGAGAGAGAGAGAGAGAGAGAGAGAGAGAGAGGGGGAGAGAGAGAGAGAAGAAGAAAACAAAGAAAACAAAAACAACCCACAAACAGGCACACGCTTAGTAAGCGGTTTCCCGACTGCTCTTTAAATTGTTCTCTACATATGTGGTATGTCGCAATGTGATACCATTAATCTCACAGTGTTCGTTCTAATGTGTGTGTGTGTGGCAAGAAATCACACAACAGATCTAAAGTAGACAATGATCAAGTCTAGTCGTAGACGTAAATGTTTCTGCCGAACAAATCGCGTTTTATACTTCATCTTGAAGTATTGGTAATCTAAGAAAGAACACAAAAAACCCTATTAAATAAACATGCTTAAATGTCAATAAGTTTAGTCTCTTATTTCCTACTCATTAGAAATAATCATGGTCTTCTTTCTTTGCTTTTGTTTTCTTTTTAAGTCTTCTTTTTTCGTCATCTTTGGGATTAAGTATGTGATTTTATTATCATTCGGTAATGGATCGATGTGGAAATGTATTAGAGAATAAGACAGCTCATTTTGTTCCATACAAATCCACTCATTTATATCCATTTAAGTCACATCTACTAGGTCACTATTTGAATAAACATTTGTCAGTCGATACTTAATTACTTTTATAGCTCGCTGAAAAGACAAACATTTGAATGACGTAGAACCACGTCTTAGTTCTACAACTACGTCTTACCAATCACAGCGGAGCAGTGTTAATCGATGACAATTGGTAGTTTTCAAACGTCATGAGAATCGGTGCTGTGGGTTCGAATCCCGCTAACGTACTATTTGTATTTTATTATGCTAGGCTTCGACTATCAACTGTCATTATGTAGTTGGCAAACTGAACAATTGCGTTGTAATTTCCCCCATTCCCAACTTACGATGGGTGCGCTCAGATTAACAACTAATCGGTCGTAAGAGTCGTATACGACGAGGATCGAGTTGTAAAAGCAGTCAGATTAGTCGTGGAAGTCATCGCAACAGAACATCTGACCGAGGAAGAAGGACAACATAACATAGTGCTTCTCACTGACTCCCTGTCTGCACTCCAGTCACTTTCATCAGGACACACAGACCATATCACCAAACTACTGCAAACTAAGCTAAACAACCTTGCCCAAAGCCGAAAAAGTAACAATCCAGTGGATCCCAGCACACATAGGAGTTGCAGGCAATGAAAACGCTGACCAACTGGCCAAAGCAGGTAGCTGCCTTCCACAAACCCAATCCTTCATCGCATATGGTGAAGCCAAGACTCTTCTAAAGCGAAAGTTCAAATGTGATTGGAAGACCAGAAACAATGGATACACCCCTGACAAAGACTGCATAAACCAGTTAGACAGGAAAGAACAAACCATAATTTTCCATCTGTGAAATGGACATTGCCGGCTAAAAAAACCCACCTGAAAAAGATGGGTCTCGCAAATACTGCCCAATATGAATGTGGTGCTGAAGAACAAACGCCAGAACACATCCTACAAAATTGCCCACACCCGGAAGAGAACTCTCAGAAAGTTTGGACACAAAACATACCCCTCAATATCAAACTCTGGGGACCTCTCGACCACCTCAGGAAGACGTCACATTTCGTTATCACATCCGGATTATTGATCTAATACGGCCAAATCTTGATTGAACGCAGAAGAAGTCATGTGATCGGCGAGTTGGCCAACTTCGTCGTGACAATTGGTAATCTGATACTAGCATTGCTATTTATAGAAAGGTGGAACGCTCGTTTTTAGCAACTATAATTGTTTTTTAACTTTTCTTCTTTCTTTTTTATTTCCTTCTTTTTCTTTCTATATTTCTTTCTTTCTGTTTTATTTCTTTCTTTTTCCTTTTTCAATGTTGTTGCTGTTGAATACAGTTTAACATTCAAACATCTGACAGTAGTTATTAAGCAGTGTAAACTATGTTCGGCGATTACAGCTTTTTTCACTGTTAACTTATCAAATTATCTATATGAGAAACCCAATATGGTTTTTAAATCATTTTAGTGTGTGTAAATGCGAAACAAATAACACACGTACGATGGAAACTAAAGTCAACGAGTTCAAAGTAATTTGTTTTTCTTGTTCGTATTTACAATGTTAATCTTGTCGTTAAATAACTAGGAATGGGAGCAGTAAAGTGAACAAGGACAGTAATATAGGATCACCACTAGCTAGAAAAAAAGAGTAAAGTTTGTTTTATTTAATGACGCCACTAGAGCACATTGATTTCTTTTATCTTATTATCGGCTATTGGACGTCAAACATATGGTCATTCTGACACTGATTTTTAGAGGAAACCCGCTGTCGCCACATAAGCTACTCTTTTACGACAGCCAGCAAGGGATCTTTTATTTGCGCTTCCCACAGGCAGGATAGCACAAACCATGGCCTTTGTTGAACCAGTTATGGATCACTGGTCGGTGCAAGTGGTTTACACTTACCCACTGAGCCTTGCGGAGCATTCACTCAAGGTTTGGAGTCGGTATCTGGATTAAAAATCTCATGCCTCGACTGGGATCCGAACCCAGTACCTACCAGCCTGTAGACCGATGGCCTAACCACGACGCCACCGAGGCCGGTCAGCTAGAGAAAAGGGGCATATTTTAAATTTAAAAAGGCGCTGTTCTGTGTTGTTTATTGTTTGTTTTGTTGTTGTTTGTTTCATTTGTTGTTGTTGTCTGTTTGTTTGTTGTTGTTGTTGTTGGTTTTTTGTTGGGTTTTTGTTTGTTTGTTTGTTTGTTTTGTTTGTTTTGTTGTTGTTGTTTTTTTTTTTTTTGTTGTTTTTTTTTTTGGGGGGGGGGAGGTGTTAGTAGGGTGGGACTGACATTTGCTTGTCCATTAGGTAGTCCAATCATTCAGAGAACGTTTTGGTTCACTTTGGTCACGAACGTACCATGTATTTATTTATTTATTTATTGATAACCCACATAGTTTACTGTTAACGATTACATAAATATCGTATGGCATGGGTTATAACAATACCTTGACAACTGTTATAGCACCCTTCTGACGTCACGAGTCGCTATAGCAGCTGCAAGGTTCTATTCCAGCAGTAACTCATATTTAACGGTCGTTATAAATCGCAGTTTGTGGATAATAATAACATTCGCGTGAGTGTCATGCGGAATGTTATCGTTCGTGGAATAAAACAAATTAAACATTATTTCTCTGTCTGTCTGTCTGTCTGTCTCTCTCTGTCTCTCTCTCTCTCTCTCTCTCTCTCTCTCTCTCTCTCTCTCTCTCTCTCTCTCTCTCTCTCTCTCTCTCTCTCTCTCTCTCTCTCTCTCTCTCTCTCTATCGTACTAATTTGAGGTGCTTGCGTCACAGAATCCATTCACCTGATTGGTTTTTTCTAGTTCCAATAAGTACACTACAACTGGTTAAAGGCCGTGGTATGTGCTTTCCTGTCTGTAAAAAAAGTGCATATAAAAGATCCCTTGCTGCATTAAAAAAGGTGTAGCGGGTTTCATCTGATTACGTGTCAGAATAGCCAAATGTTTGACATCCAATAGCCGATGATTAATTAATCAATGTGCTCTACTGGTGTCGTTAAACAAAACAAACTTTAACTTGAACTCTCCCACTTTATCTCCATCTGTCTGTCTGTCTGTCTGTCTGTCTGTCTCTCTCTCTCTCTCTCTCTCTCTCTCTCTCTCTCTCTCTCTCTCTCTCTCTCTCGTGCGTGTGTGTGTGTGTGTGTGTGTGTGTGTTTTTTGTATACACACAAGGCACAAACAGTAAATATTTTGGGCCTCAAGTTGGAGTCAACCAGGCCTTGTGTTTTGTTATCCATTTGTCTGATTCAAGTCGCCACACCAAGAGTGGCGATAACGATAATGAAGCGGAAACAATTTACCTTCAATTTCCCATCTGCATCCATTACGTGTTTTCTGCGCAAATTTTAATGTCGCTCGTTTGTGGAAGGCGGGCGCTAAAACGTTCTAGCGTGCATCTTTTACTGTTATGGCGTCACGATGACGTTCTCTGCTTGCTGTAAACTGCACCTTCTTGCTTGTTTTACGCCAAATAGTCTAGTATTTTGCATTAAAACACCATGATACAATGAGGATGCCAGACACGACAACATGATATAATTATTCGAATGACGGAACTCTCAATCAATCGTTAGAATTTGCATTTAGTGCCAGACAGATCTAAATTACATAGGTTTGTAGATTTCAAATCGCGTGCAATTTTCTGAAGTTAAAACAGGGAGTGGGATTCAGTTAAGTAGATAGAGCGTTGACATCAGATGTTTTGGTCGTAGAGTCCAATCTGCTCGGTGGATCCATTCTCTGATTGTGCTCCACAACTGGTATATTTAAGGCCGTGGTATGTGCTGTTCTTCCGTGGAAAGGTGTATTTAAAAGATCCCTTGCTTCTAACGGAAAAACGGGTTTTCTCTAAGACTATGTCAAAATCACCAATTGTTTGACATCCAATAGCGGATTATTAATAAATCAGTGTGCTCTAGTGCTATCGTTAAACAAAACAAACTTTAGTTTTTTTGGTCGTTTAGTGACCCCCTTCCCCGTTGAACCCATTATTTAATTGTTGTTTTACTCCATCATAACCAGTGCTCCACAACTGGTATATAGTCAAGACCGCGGTATGTGCTGTCCTGTCTTTGGAAAAGTCATATAAAAGATTCCTTGCTGCTAATGGAAAAATGGAGCGGGTTTCCTCTAAGACTGTATGTGAGCATTATCAAGCCTGATTAATAAATCAATGATCTCTAATGGCGTCGTTGAAAAGAAGAACACGCCCCTGTCAAGTAAAACCGTACGAGTCTGTCTGTCACATAAAAGGTTGTTAGTTCGATTTCCAGTCTCCCGTCGTTTTATTTGATGTATTTCGTAGCCCTTTTGTGCTCATTTTAAAATGACGTTCGTCGTTGCAGGTACTTATTATTAACTTTAATCAAAGGAATATTTTTAGACTGCACGCAAAAGCAAATCCTATAGAGATCTAATTGTGTAAACGTGATATCATAATGCACAGCACTAGTGCTTTTTTTTTTTTCGCGAAGTGTGACAAGTCACTCTGACATTTGTTTATAGCATAGACAAACTGACAATCCTACTATACTGTAGTCCGTGTGTGTCAAAAGGAACCGATGATTTGGCATATAACTCTATAATGAATAATGTTAAACTCATATAAAAACATATTATTGACTTTTAAATCCACACAAACTCCTATAACATATTTTACACACAAATAAATAAATAAATAAACAAATAAAATAAAATAAAATAAAACAAAATAAAAATAAAACGAAAAAAATTCAATGTCAATAAAAAAAGGTTCTTAACAAAATAATATGAAATTGTAGAGATTAAATGTCATTTTTAGTACAGGGTTGAAGATAAAATTCAGGAACAGTGAATGTAGGCAGAGTTACAACAAATCGAGACTAAAGGTAGAATAACGCCTGTGAGTCACCTGGCTGTGCTATCTGTTGTCTTCACCCCTGCATCAAAAAGGAAGATTTAACCTCTAGGATTTGATGGATAAAAGCCGTGGTATGTGCTTTCCTGTCTGTGGGAAAGTGCATATGAAAAATTACCATATTTATAACCATATAAATATTTGACATCTGATAGCCGATGATTAATGAATGAATGTGCTCCAGTGGTGTCGTTAAACAAAACAAACTTGATGGCAATTTGTGAAGAAACTTCTTACAAATTTTCACTGAGATTTAAGAAAAAAAAACCTTAAGGGAGTTGGTATGGGTTTAAAATTTAATGGTATGTCCTCATACGAGTTTGAATATTATTCATTATGAAATTACAGTGAAGTACACTTACAACGAACATGCTTAGAACGAACTACCGCATTGAACGAACTGATCTTAAAGTCCAGTTGTATGTCCCTATACATTAATGACCAACTTATGGGAATGTGTACAACGAACTACGGCTATAACGAATTAACTATCATGGTCCCTTCCGGTTCGTTATACGAGTACTTTACATGCCAATTCATTGGTTCCCTTTGGACGGAAACGAATCATATACACTAAGCTGCTTATTGCTGAACGTCGTTGGATGATGTAAACCGCCCTGACAGGAATGACCCATTTAGATAACTGTGGAATGGATGGATGGATAGATGAATGAATGAATGAATGACAATATGGGTAGATCGATCGATCGATGGATAAAAATAGCTGACTCTATGCACATGCCTCGATAGCAAAAAATAATCATGTAATTGTTCTGTATCATGTAAGCGATTTAACGACACCACTAGAGCACATTAATTATTAATCATCGGCTATTGGATGTCAACATTTGGTAATTTTGACATACAGTCTTAGAGAGGAAACCCGCTACATTATTCAGTTAGTAGCAAGGGATCCTTTATAATATTATGCACAATCCCAGACATGATAGCACATACCACGACCTTTGATATACCAATCGTGGTGCACTGGCTGGAACGAGAAATAGCCCAATGGGCCCACCGACGGGGATCGATCCTAGACCGACAGCGCGTCACGGGAGCGCTTTACCACTGGGCTACGTCCCGCCCCTGTTATAAGACGGGGAAGTGTGATTGCAGTTGTAACTTTACCAATGGCTCCACAACTCACTAAAAGGCGAATTATTGGTATAAAATTGCCCCATCCATAACCCCATTTGCTGTCACCTTCCGACAACTACAAAATCAATTGTAACTACATTCTTTACGTGTATCTGGACCAAGTGTTCTGACAGTAAATAACCTGTAACTTATGCGTTAGTACAGTGGACAAGACATAATGAAATAACATGATTCACAACTCTTTGCACAGCGACAAAACAAGTTTAATTCAGTCGAGTAATACCAGACAGAAACCGCTCTTTGGTCCAGTCTCGACACAAGAGATATTCACCATGGCCTCTTCCACAACCTTGTACATCACTTGTGTCTTGTGGCGTTCTTGTTGTAAATAAGAAAATAGGTATAGATATTTGTGATAATTTCCCTTTAAATATAGTTTTAAAAGGCTCTCGTAACTCTGTAGGAGTGGATTGTGTACCATTACGTATTGAACCACCTCCAGTGAAGCCATCATTCTCTGATTGGGCTCCCCCCCTCCGTCCCAACCAGTGCCCCACGACTAATATATGAAAGACCGTGGTATATGCTGTCCTGTCTAATGAAAAGTGTATATAAAAGATCCATTGCTGCTAATGAATAAAATGTTGAGGATTTCCCCTAAGACGAAGTAAAAAAACAACATGTTTGAAATCCAACAGCCGATGATTAATAAATAAATATGCTCTAGTGGTGTTGTTAAACAAGACAAAGTTTAACTTTTTTTTACATTATGTTGTATTATTTAAAGGTACTATCCTGAGTTTTCTGACACCGTAAGATGTTTCGTTCCAGCCAGTGCTCCACAACTGGTGTAGCTGTCGGTGGGATGATGTATATAAAAGATCCCTTGCTGCTAATCGTAAAGAGTAGCCCATAAAGTGGCGACAGCGGGTTTCCTCTCTCGACATCTGTGTGGTCCTTAACCTTATGCCTGACGCCATATAACCGTAAACAAAATGTGTTGAGTGTGTAGTTAAATAAAACATTTCCTTCCTGTTAGATGTTTCCCACAAATAAAATCTTTTAACGACTAAAATTACATATTACATATAATTTCTGGTTTTCAATATCTATGTCTGCATACTCAATGTATTTCTGATTTGGAAGTAACCCAAACTGGATCCCCCCTCACCCACCACTAATAATTCCGTACGGTATCCGAGTATCTGCGTGCATTACAAAGCCAACGGATCCCCTGCACGTGCTTATCAAATGTTAAAGTATAGAATCAATAGTTTCACCCCTACTAATGGCATATACTATACTCCCCCCTCCCAAATGAAGACATTTTTTAAAAACTGTATTAAATTTAATAAAATCACACATACATACATACATACATAGTGTGGGTTGCCCCTCCCACCCAATAGTGGGTTGTCCCCCACCCCCATATCTAAAATCCTGGAGACTGAACTAAGCCTTGAGTCTTTATAAGAACGGGCCTATAGTCAGTCCCATCCTCCTACAAAAATATGTTTGTAAATAATTTTAGTTTGGTTTGACGTAAGAAAAAAAATAAAAGTGTTTTGGAAATATAAAAGAACAACAACAAAAAACAAACAAACAAAAAACATATTATGTTTGTGTGCAATTTAGACAACAATCGGCAAATAAATAAATAACTTACAGTAAATTCCATAATACGAAAAAAAACATTCCCAGTGGGAAGGACTATAGGTAGCCATTCATGAGTTGTTACATGTTTCTGCTATAAACACATGATCCAGGTTAAGAAACATTCCCAGCTTACCAATTATTCTTAATTTAGTAAATACTCTTTATTGAGCACATTTTCTGAATTAAGCACATGTTCCAAACTAAGAGTTTAGAACATGTGCTGAGTTTAACACTAATTGTAATTTGAGCATATTTTGAGTTTTGCGCTTCAGCACTTGTTCCGAGTTGAGCATTTTCTGAGTTCAGCACGTATTCTCAGTTTAACACTTAATATAAGTTTAGCACCGTTCTGAATTGAAAGCAAGTTCTTAAGTCAGCATTACTTTTGTTTTGATTACTTAACAATTATAAATGGCATTGTTCTGTTTCCACGATCACCGTATTGTTGTCATATTTTCACAGCATTGTTCTGTTATCTTTGTTCACAAACACTGCTTTGACATCCGTAGTTTAACAGATCAACACTAACTCGTGATTTGATTGTTCAACTCTGACTCGTGATTTGATTGTTCAACACTCATTCACTTGTGATTTGATTGTTCAACACTCACTTGTGATTTGATTGTTCAACACTCACTTGTGTTTTGTTGTTCAACACTCACTCGTGATTTGATTGTTCAACACTCATTCACTCGTGATTTGATTGTTCAACACTCATTCGTAGTTTAAGCGTTCAAGACTTACTTATGGTTTGATAGTTCAACACTCAACACTTGTGGTTTGTTCGATGAACATTCACTCGTGGTTTGATCGTATAACACTCAACACTCGTGATTTGATTGTTGCACACTTACTCGTAGTTTGATTGTTAAGCACTCGTGATTTAATCGTTGAACACTCAACACTTATAGTTTGACCGTTCAACACTCAACACTCGTGGTTTGATTGTTCAGCACTCGTGGTTTGATCGTTTAACACTCAGCACTCGTGATTTTTAATTGTTGAAAACTCAATACTTGTTGTTTGACCGTTCAACATTCGAGGTTTGATTGTTCGGCACTCGTGACTTAATAGTTGAAACCTCAACACTTGTAGTTTGATCGTTCAACACTCAACATTCGTGGTTTTATCTCTGAACACTCACTAGTGGTTTGATTGTTCAGCACTCGTGATTTGATCGTCCAACACTCGATACTCGTGGTATGATCGTCCAACACTCAACACTCGTGGTTTGATTGTTCAACACTCATGGTTTGATCATTCCACACTCGTGGTTTGATCGTTCAACACTCGTGGTTTGATTGTTGAACTCTCAACACTCGTGGTTTGATCACTCAACTCTCGTATTTTGATTCTTCCACACTCGTGGTTTGATTGTTGAACTCTCAACACTCGTGGTTTGGTCGCCCAACACTCACTCGTGGCATGGTCTGATCGTTCAACACTCGCGGTTTAATCGTTCAACACTCAGCAATCGTGGTTTGATCGTTCCGCACTCCTCGTACGCTCAGTCTGTAGGTGGGTCACGTTTCGTTTACAGAATATCTGTCTGAAGCGGTACCTCACGGTGCTGATTCTGAACGCGTAGATGACGGGGTTGATGATGCTGTTCAGGTAGATGGTGATGCTGCTGTACATCAACAACATCCCTCTCTGGCCCAGCGTCATGTGGTCCATCTTCCCCAGCAGGGCCAGAAGAACCACCAGACCTAGATAAAAAGACACAGAGGATGAAGAATCATTTTGAAAATACAACAACAGGGCAAATACTCACAATGACAGGGAGCGATATATTTGCTTGATGGAAACTCATAAGCGTACGAAACAGGGCGCGACGTGAGGGGTGTGTGTCAACTGCCCCCTCCCCCACCCCCTAGTGCTGGAGTATATTCCTAAAAATTCAGACAAAAATTATAGAGATATTCGGTCAAAATGTGCTAATGTGAGACCTTTTTAACCATGTATTTCCATCATTCTACCTTTAAAATTAGTTGTAATCCATGCAAAATATGCGTAGTGATTCGTTTACAACCCTCTATTTACGTCATTCATACAGTGTGTAACGCGGTTTTGCGTTTCATACTAGCATGAAACTCAAAAATGTTCACGTTCAATTCTTATAATTCCAAACACATAACCATGTCTTGAATGTAAAGCTCTGTGAAATAAAAAGTGAACTATATTTTCCAACTATTTACTATTTTATTAACACGAAATTCATACTCAACATTAGCGGAATCCCTATGGTCGTTCGGCTTTTCCCGTCAATAGCCGAATGAGAGAATGACAATGTTACAATCATTAATATAATTCATATTAATTTTTTGCATTAAATGTCAATACCAACTAGAAACATTTTGAATTCACTATAAACATATAACGTAAGTAATTTCAATAACTTTTAACCTGTAATAAAAATGTCTGAAGCGACCTATTTTGTATGATATAATTTATATGTGAAGCGGTTGGTGTATGAATATTTAACTACGAACTGTGTATGGGCGCCATTTTTTGATTACTGTCCAGATTTACCCATTACGACGTTGAAATTACAGTTATCAAATTTTGCGTGCGTGAAAATTCCATGTGTTGATTATATTTGACATGGAGAAAGTGGTTTCAATGTTTCCGGAAATGGATGAAACAGGCGTGTCGCGAGTTTCTGTGTTTACTGGCCTTGTAATTGTGGAAGTGGCGACAACACAGGATGGTTTAGGCGTGTGTGTGACTTCAAGTGGTGCGACACAAGTATTCATGAGATTTAACGTGTTTAAATTAAAATCTCCAAAAAATTGTATAGGAACATCTGACATGTTACGATGTCTAACGCCGACACTTGGAAGTTTGACAGCAGACGATTACTGTTTGATGTCTAAAAATTGAATCTCAAGGAAGTTCCTCGGGGATTCCTTTGTTGACATAATTCATAAAGTAGTTCCGGCTATGAGCCAAAAATAGCGCTAAACTGAGATTCATGGTGCTATGAATGTCAGTTTTTATCATCACGTGATACGAATTTGACTAATCCAAGGGTTTTTAACAAAGGCATTTTTAGAGATTGGAATTATAACTGTTTGGCAGTAATAATAATATGAATAAACGTTGTTATTCAGATTCGGGCAGCCTGCACCCCTAAAAAATGGGACCCCGTACACCTAAATGAAAAAATTCAGCACATATAAATTATGGCTGTTTGTTTCCCAGATTTAAGAAGAAAATGACAAGAAAGGGTTTTAGGTGAAAGTATAAATTCCATGGAATCATAACAAACCTAAAAGCGAGAAAATACATTATTTTGTTTCTGAAATAATAAACTGACGGACATATAGGTATGTTAAATGGATGGATGAATGAATGAGTGGATTGATATATGGGCGGATGGACGGAGAGATGGATGGATCAATGAATGAACAGATAGATTGGTGGATTATACAGAGTCGATATGTTACTGGAAGTTCGCCACTCTAACCCGCCCGCCTCTTACCGAGAACTCATGCAGTAAATTTATTTCAATTGCCATAATTTCACAATGAACTCAAATCTACCCACTTGTCAAGAGATCTAAGCATAAAAATGAATTAATGCGAGTCCCAACTGTGTGATATTCCCCTGGTTACGGCAAATTAGGTGCAAATAAGACAAGAACATCCTAAATCAGCGACACTTAACATGGAACCGAGCTTTCGCCGCGGCACCAATCAATCACCCATTGAAATGTGGAATCGAATCTGGGTGGTTCCAGAATTTATCACATGAGGGAGGAGGGCGTTCGTTTTTTGCGGAGGGGGTGATGGGCAGTGGAGTAGTGGTAGCTGTGGTTCAACCACGCATAGAGGGGAATAATTGCAGGAGATTCACCTGGCAAAACATTAATAATTAACATGCCTTCGATCTACCCCTGTAAGCAGTTCTGGAACAACCCTAAAATATTAATGTTTATCGGTAAGTTCGAGTTCTTTGGTTACGGTAATGCTCTATCACATGGGAATACATTTTTATATTTTTGTATACTGAATAACAAATAAAACAGCATATATTAATATTTAATATATCTATTTCAATATACACAATATATATATATGCATGTATGCATGTATGTACGTACGTACGTGTGTGTGTGTGTGTGTGTGTGTGTGTGTGTGTGTGTGTGTGTGTGCATGCGTGCATACATACATACATACGTACATATATACATACATGGATGCCTCAATAACTCAGAGCGCATCGTGGTTAGTCTTGCAATTTGCCACAGGTTCGAGTCCCAGCAACGGCATGGGACAATTTGTGAGGCCAGAAAGGATTTAATTATCCCCTGCACCAGTGCGTTAATATCTATGTATGTAACAGTCAACCTCGACATACATACAATATATAGATATTCATACATCAACACATATCCCCTGTGCCAGTGCGTCATTGAATATATGTATGTTTAAGTCAAAACCCGACATACATACAATAGAGATATTCAAAATATAAAAATACATATATAGCCAGTGCCAGGTCTGTCCACATCTGCATGTAAGTCAAACGTTGCCAAGCCATGGGGCCTTAGAACCGCGTGGTTGTTGGACCGGTACGAATATGGTCGACTAACGATCGTTCTATTTTTGTGGAACGTAGTTGGTCTGATTGGTAGCGTTCCGGCCCAAAAATTGCGGGCGATTGGGTGCCACAGGTTCGGGTCTCGGTAACGGCATGAGAAAATTTGTGAAGGCAATACAGGATTTTAATATCCCCTGTGCCACTGCGTCATTGTTTAAGTCAAAATATAATAATACATACATACACATGTATATTCAAAATATAAATATAAATATATATATATATCAATGATAAAAGAAAACAAGTTTAAAATATAATACGAGTGTTGCACTGTACATGCAGGTGGTAGGAGTATATATACTGATGGAAAGAAATAAAGGATCACACAGATAGAAATAATGACTGCATCAAAAATCAATTCATATTGTCAGACGTTGACTGGGAACATATAGGCAGCACATACAACTCCACAGACATTCAATCCCACATTACAACTTGGTATGAAATACAGACATTATTACGCTAGTAGTGAATTCAATTTGGTCTAAAATTCGATGTGTTCCCTTATATTTCTTTCCATCAGTATATGTGACAGCGTTTACTACATTATCTGTTGTTATAAATACGTATTCAGTGCTCGAAATATTGCTGTCCCGACCCGTTTATGCCGATCAACATCACTACGGGCCGGAAGATTGTGTTCGCTTGTCGTCCTATCGTACCAAAAACTATTTTGCGTTTATACTCACGCATAAGTTTGTTTCTTTTATCTTTACAAAAAAAATTAAAACAAATTATGAATGTATAATCAGAATTGGTCCGGCAGGGTTTGATTCAGTCAGGCAGAATTTCAGCCAATTTCGACCCCTGGTATACTGTTATATAAAATGTGTTTTACAATGTATCCCAGAGGGAAACCAATACAGTAAACTACAAATGGAATTGCTATGGTGTGTAGAATTGAGCTCAGTTCTGGTTAAAGGGAATCTCGTAAGTGCCATTAGAGTCTAATTTAGACATCCTATTTTCTTGCAGGTTACGTATGCCAATTAAATGTGAAGTATCAGATTTTCTAAAAGGTCACTGCCTGGATAGGATGATGAACTGCCCGTTATTGCAATAGGAATCGACTTGGTATTAAAGGTCCTCTCTCAAAGTTGAAAGTATAATATTTTGTTACTTTCACATTTATTTGTAATAAATAACTACATATTAATCAATCCCACCCTCAATCTTTCCATAATTAACTCAATAATAATAATTTTAAGGCTTGTACTCGACGACAAGAGGGGTACCCCGGATGATTTGTGACTAAATATAGCAATGATTACCATCTTTCTCTTTTTGTCAGTTGTCTGCAAAGAACTATGAAAAAACCTTAGTGTGTTAAATGTGTACGCATAAAAAAAGTGACGTCATTAGTTAACGCCTGTGACACACTTTCAAGATTCCCCCCTAAAATACTCTTTTTTTCTACTAGTAAATAGAATTATTTGGTTGTAATTTTCACAGGCATATAGTTGAAGGTTTAAACCTTATGTTTCGAAGCAAAAATGAGTACCGAGTAAATATTTTTGACAGGGACTGCATTTATTGCAACTTTTACATAGCACTTCTTAAGGAACCGACAGCATATATATGTTACAGTTAATCTGTATATTTTTTTTCAAGTAATATGTGTATTACCTGATTTACTCAGTTAATGTATATATTACCTAAAAACAAAATCAGGTAATATACCTTTTACCTGAAATATATTACCTGATTATATAGATTAACTGTAACATATATAACTGAGTCAAATTGAAAACTTCACAACCGTTTCATCTTGGCTAATTAGCATATATGACAGAAGAACGTGTTAAATAAGGTGGGGTTTTTTGTATGACGTCCAAAGAAAGAATAGGAATAAATGTTGAGTCAAAAATCTGTTCGATGCGCCCACAGCATTCGTCAAAACACAAACAGTCAAAATAGTAATTGACAAGCAGGGCCCTCTGATGAAATCACAGATTCAGTAGTGCATATGCCCTCCATGTGTACTCACAATTGCAAGGCAAAGCCTCCTCATTGACTGCCTGATGCGTGTAAAGACTGCATTAGCGATACGGCGCCATTGTTCCACTAATGGGCACCAAGTTCCTGCAATGTCTGTGGAGGATTCCTAAAAGTGCGCAGGCGTCTTCCCAGCACATCTCAGACGTGCTCGATGAGATTCAGGTCGGGCGACCTTGAGGGCCAATCCATGACATTGACGTAACACAATATGACGATCATCTGCCTATGGCGTCACACGTTAGTCTACCCGGTCGGGGTCGATCAGCTGTGGTGCCCGTTTGTTGTACTCGTGTCCGCAGATCATAAATTGCCCGTCGAGTGCAACGCAACGCCCTTGCAAAGTTAGCTACTGACGTTCCCGCATGCAAAATGCCGCCGGCATGTTCACGCGGCGCATTTGTGAGGCGTGGCATCGAAACATGTCGTAACAAATATCGTTTTAATGTGTTGTTTTTCGTTGTGTCAGACTACTGTGAGCAAGTAACGATGAAAACACGTGTGCTATTGCAGTCACGTGACCAGTGGCCCGTGCAAAACCACTTTTGCCTTAATGGTTCTGTGCACGTGCTATGGATCGTGTCACATGGGCTGTCATGGGCTTCGAATGGAGTGTCGACATTGCCATTACAATATTTATTCCTGGAAAATACCTGCTTTCAACACTAATTGACTTCATTCAAATTTTAGATTGTGAAGTTTTTAATTTGACTCAGTATACACAACATACTGTCAGTTGTTGTATTTAAACAATGACGTACCATTTGCTTAATTATTTAAACATCAACCATGTGAATAAAAAAAAAATACGTTGACCATAGCATTTACAACTGTACATTTCTAAGAACAGAGTTTCAATAAACTCCAGCGTTGATCAATATGTGTGCATATCCTATAATCCCCGGTGAAATGGTTTCAAGGAACCAGTAATTACTTTCATGGCATTTGCTTAATTATTTAAACGTCAATTATGTGAATTCAAAAATCACGTTGACGTTAGCATTTACAACTGTACCTTTCTGAGAATAGAGATTCAATAAAAGTCAGTGTTGATCAGTGAGAGTGTTCAGCATATATTCCTTGTTTAAAAGGTTTGAAGGAACCGATAATTACTTCCAAGACATTCTGAGTGCCAGTCTTCTGGTACGAGTAATTAACCTCAACGACGGTCCCACGGCTGTCATCTTTTGGCTGTGATAGCGGAAGGGAAACGTCCACAAATAACTCTTCTACAGAGATGAAGAGGCCATTGGGAACTTGATTTCGACTATCCTAGACATTCTGTAGCAAAACTTAAGAGACCATTAATATTTGAACTGATAGTTCGCTCAGGAAATATTATGATAAATAGAGCAATTATATGCACTGTACAAGAAGCCACTGAATTAAAGTATCTAACACATGCATTTGGAGACAACAATGTCCAGAGACTGAAATGTTCTTAATTATTCAACAATATTTGAATTTCAGACATCAGTTTTTGTTTCTTCAAACTGAATCCAGCGTGAACTAACTGATCTTCATGTGTATGTGATTACTGTATTCTGACTAAGCCTCTTATTTCTGTTTGAATTCAAGGTTCCAAATAGAAGTACAATGTGACCTGTTATTTTTTTATTTTATTTTTAAACCAGCAGGCTAAAGGAATTATGTCTTGCTAAGAATACAACAAGACCTGCTGAAAATAGAACAGCATGGTCTTTTATCATTCAATAATAGCAGGATTACAAAAAATTACCTTCCATTCATTTGCCACGAGTTGAAAATAAAAGAAACATCTGAAAATATTAAATCAGGTTTTTTTTCTATCTCGATCTAGGCATAGAGATTCAAAGAGACACTGGTCTCCAAATAAAATGGGTGATTTCAATATTTACAATAGCAATACACCTTCTGCTCCAGCTTTTTGGTCTCAACATATCACAACTTCTAAGATAACTTCTAAGATATATTTACTTAGGGCATGGTCATTGTATGCAGATTTCAACCAACGCCTTATCATTCTGGCACAGACGTTGTTCCCTCAGGATTATGATGTCCTGTGGGCATTCGAAAAGTTTTATGGTAGACATTTGGACGCTACATCTATCTACTAAATACGATGCATCACTAACCACAATGATGGCTGATGTTATTCCATATTTTGAACTCTGTGAATACCCTTTTATCTCTTTGGTGAAACGCTTGCATATTTATTATTTTCACCATCGTTTTAGATGAAGTGACAGACTAGATAGCTGTGGTGACAGCACTCTTTATTGGTGACACCGGTAAGGCAGGATGTGCTCAACTTACGCGAACACCTGATATTATCACTGTTAATACAGTGATGCATGCGTGCCAATCTAATTAAAATTAGCTCCACTATTACATGTGGATCTAACAGCAGCTAGTTGGAGCTCATGTCCACCCAATCTAATTAAAATTAGCTCCACTATTACATGTGGATCTAACACCAGCCAGTTGGAGCTCATGTCCACCAATCAAAACCTTACTTGCAGAATCATGCCAGTGATTTAAATATAATTTGAAAAAATTCCGAATTATCCTGAGGGTATACGACATGATTCGTGTGAATTACGAATGCCTTAAAACATGTTTTATTTTATAAAATAAATAATTTGTAATATAAAACTGAAGACTGATTTTTTTTTTTTTATAAATAAATAAATAAGTTTTAATGTAAAATTGAAGACTGATAACCCACCCCGTACGTATTGGTATGGTTCGCTGTACTGCGGCCACTAAAATAGACTCGCCCGATATTTTTAGAATTTGTATGCTCCCAAATAACGTTATAAAAGGCGAAGTGTGATTGGTCAATATTTAAATTATTATTTACAGACGAAATGTTACTTGGACATTGGAGACTACGCAGTGTTGTTAGTTTTAAATCACTGGCATGATTCTGCAAGTAAGGTTTTGATTGGTGGACATAAGCTCCAACTGGCTGGTGTTAGATCCACATGTAATAGTGGAGCTAATTTTAATTAGATTGCATGCGTGCATATCATCACAGCTGTACCTATAATAATGAGCTCTGTCGGCTGCTAGTTTTGATTTAATAAACCGGCCTTTGAGAATGGCAGTCTTCTTTGTGGTGGTGCAAAAGGTATGAAATCTCCAGTATAAAATATCATCGGTAGAGGCTGTCCTCCTATACACGAGACACTAGATAGAGATTCGTGGAATCAACCACTATTTTGCCAAATGCCCATTCGACTCTGTACCGAGAAGCGATACGGCCCTGATCATGTATTACGGTTTTGTCGATCTGGGACAGTGTGAAAACTTAGGACGTCTGAGATGTAGTTAAGAGCATTATGGGATGAAAATTATTACTACAATAGAATCTCGAGGTAAATGAGATAATTATGCGTGTATTTTTGTCTTGAAAAAAATTACCTGCAGTGTTGGTGCGGTGGCTAACGGGTGAATTTCCATTTTACCTGCTAGGTCTAAAAATAAAACACTTTTTGCTTTTCACAGGCTGCTTATTTCGAACCCTGAAATTTTAACCAGCTCTTTCATACCAATGTCCATTCAAGATTCAGGCACGTCCAGACTGGATTTGTCAGTAAATAATCCCATGGCGAAAGGGTAAATAACTGAATGTGGTAATTGTGGCCTATTTACAAACAAACAACAAAACAAACAATAATAAAAAAAATAAAAAAAAATAAAAATAATATTTTAAACCCCCCCAAATCAAATCAAATCAAATAAAAAAAGTCAAATCAAATCAAATCAATTCAAATCAATAAAATAAAATAAAATAAAATAAAATAACCAACAATATAATATTATTATCTTGTAATTTGTAGTTCTTTGCTGCATTGTCAAAATCAAAATCAAATCAAAATAAATAAATAAATAAAATAACCAACAATACAATATTATCTTGTAACGTGTGGTTCTTTGCTACATTATGGTTGACCTACTAAAATGAGAGGCCCGGATTATGTGACTTGATATAAACACGTTTGACACTCAATAGCCGATGTATTTTTCGTGCTGGGGTGTCGTTAAACATCCATCCATTCATTCATTCATTCATTCATTCATTCATTCATATAAACACCGTTTATATAACTTACCGTTACCTCTACCTGCAAAACACTACGTGTTTAGCGTCGTCAGTCTGCTAAACAATTTGACAGCTGTTGGCATAACGAGTTATAATATTACAATTTTACAAATACTGTAATCATAATAAATGTACAACATATGTTACACATGTAAGCTGAAAAAGGATGCATTAGAAAACATATATAAATGCAATATTATCATGCAACCGTGCTTCCTATTGATCTGATAATTCGAAGTGTTATCATTTCACTCGGAAATGAGCTGAGTGCATGACGGATGTTTGCTAAATTTTCAGGTAGATAATTTTCACATTTTTCAAACATCCATTTACATTTCATTCATTTCAACTTATTTTCGTGCTTATATCCAATTAAGGTTCAAGCACGCTGTCCTGGGCACACACCTCAGCTATCTGGGCTGTCCGTCCAGGTCAGTGGGTTAGTTGTTAGTTGGTTAGTCGTTAGTGAGAGAGAAGAGGGTGTAGTGGCCTTACACCTACCCATTGATCCCTTAAGAACTCGCTCTGGGTTGGAGTTCGATGGCTTAACATCCATTTAAAGCAATAATTGTTTAACTGCATAAATCAATATAACATTTAAACTTCCTGTAACATCGAATTACTCTTATTTTTCAATACTTCATTATTTGCTCCCATTCGGAACTAGCCTGCGTTTTGAATTTAAAAAAATTGAAACAAAAAAGCAAGTAGCTTCCTGCAAAGAATGTTTACAATGGGACAGCGTCTGACGTCACAGTCACTAGCAGCCAGTGATGTATATCTTCTTCAGGTCACACATAAACTTGAGCTTATTTCACAGAAAAAGGTATAAAAATTGTAATGTTGTGACACAACAGACTATATATAACTTCCGGTAGTAGTTTCTACACAATAAAACTAATAGTTTCTATACCGCTTTTGACTGAAACATATTACAAAAATATAACTTGAAAGGGGTTGCGCGATTAAACAAATATCAGGTTACTAGGTTTTGATATCGTGGTTATCATAATCGTCCAAATGTCCGCCTAAGGACGAGCATTTGATAGTGGATCATGGAAGCAATCACGACTTTGCATAAAATATCCTTTCGACTATCTATTATGCAGAGGAAACCCGCTACATTTGTCCATTATCAGCAAGAGATATTTTATATGCACTATCCCACAGACAGGATAGTACATACCACAACCTTTGATACACCAGTCGTGGTGCACTGGCTGGAACGAGAAATAACCCAATGGGTCCACCGACGGGGGTCGATCTCACACCGACCGCGCATCAGGTAAGCGCTTTACTAAGAAAGAGAAAGAGAAGAGGACAGTGGATTAGATTAGACCTTGTAGATGACGATCATTAATGGTGATCGTAGGAAATTGGTCTAGCCGCTGTCAGGCCCATCACGGTAAAACCACTAATCCAATACGTCAGTGAGAAAGCATCATAAAACCGGAGACGCTGTCTCTCAGTGTCTGAATCAGTGTCTGAATCTTGTGGAGATTAAAAAAATATATATTAATAAAACCTGTTGAAACCTCAGGCGTATCATAAAATATTGTTTGATTTGCGGACGTATAGGCCAAGAGAATGAAAGTTAAAGATTTGCGTCCGAACAATTTTAAAAACACATGACTCTTTTTTTTCACTTTTCATTATTCATAACGTCACTTTACTATGCCTTACTTCATTTCTAGGGAAAACACTGTGATGAATGGTATTGTTGGTTTGCATAATGCATTTCTATACATGCAGAGGATATTTTGGATACCGGTAGTCACCTTTATTTAATGTCCATAAATAAAATTATTTTCCAAAATAAAATGTTTTTCCTACCTACCTACCCTATATTTTTCCAGCATGTAGGAAAAAGAAGTATTTTTTTTTCGGCCTCATTGGCATTGGAAACCTCATGTTTTTCTTAAAGGGACAGTACTGAGTTTGCTGCAACTGTAAAGATGTCATCGACTAACATAGACTTTTTAACGACTGTAATTACATATTAAATATATTTTTCTGCATAAAATAATAATGGCTGTATATTAAACGTGTTTCTCATCGTTCTAGTATTTCTACTAGTTTAAATTTCATTTTATTTCCTAAACTAATTTTTTGTCGTACGTACGAAATTATTTGAAGACAAAATGCAGTTTGGGCTTCTTACAAATATTAAAACGACCAGAAACATACTGAATATACAGACACTGATATTCTAAACAAGAAATATGTATCTAATGCGTATTTTTAGACGTTAAAAGATTTTATTAGTTGGAAACATCTTAGAATACAGGAAACTCAGGACAGTCCCTTTAAAGGTCAAGTCCACAATAAATTAAACATAAAGCCGAAAAAAAAGAAACCGTTTTGCCAAGTTGTGGTCAAATGTCAGGAGAGGTCATTATGTACGATTTTTATTTCAAATAAAGACTGTTTCAGATATATAAAAATTGAAAATCATGTATTAATGTAGTATGAGGGATTTACTACATGGCTTAACTCGCATGAATAGCATGAATTAAAGTTTGTGCTTTTTTTTCTAGAAAACGCGTGTAAATGTAAATATTGCAGACATATCTGGTATGGTGTAGGGCCTCCACGATTAAGTACCCGACACTTACTCTAGATGATAATGAGAATAAGGAATAAAGTAAAATGGCATTGTGCATCTTAATTCCAGCGCTGAACATGGATGCCAAATCATGCAATTGTATTGGATTCCACATATTCCCATAGCTCTATAATGTAACGGGAGACAAATGACGTAAACAGTATTAATTAAATGAGAGTGCTCTTCCTTGTACGAGTACTGGAGTCGTGTGAACGGACTCAACGGGTACACGAGTACTCGTGGAGACCATAGTCTGGTATCAGCAATCATCTGCTGTAACACTTCAAACAAAAAACAACCAAACAAAAACAGCAACATCAACAACAAAAATACTCTGTATTACTGTACCGTGACTACTGTTGTACTGCCCTACCCACTCCCCACGCCATTAGTTTAGACGAGGCAAGACCCTAAACACTAGATTAATGTGATCCTGACTTTAGTGGAGTATAGGTTTTGGAACCACATATCTGTTTGTTATAGATTTCGAGATAAGCATTGTCTTTACATATAAAACATACTTAAATTCCGTATATAGTTTTAACGACACCACTAGAGCACGTTAATTTATTAATCATCGGCTATTGGATGTCAAATATTTGGTAATTTTGATTTACATAGTCATAGAGAAAGTTAAAGTTTGTTTTGGTTAACGACACTACTACAGCACATTGATTTATTAATCATCAGCTATTGGATGTCAGACATTTGGAAATTCTCATTTATTATTACAGTCTTAGAGAAAACCCGCTATATTGGTAGCAAAATATCTTTTATATGCACGATTCCACAGACAGGTTAGCACATACCACTTCCTTTGATATACCAGTGGTGCACTGGCTGAAACGAGAAATAACAATATGGGTCCACCGACGGGGATCGATCCTAGACCAACCGCACATCAGAACGACGCTTGACCACTGGGCTACGGTCCGATATTTATATAGCGTATATAGCGGCTGGTTGTTTGTTTATTTATTTATTTTTATTTATTTATTTGTTTGTTCATTTTGTTTTTCAGTTTTATTGAAGAAAATTTTCCCCAGACACAGAGCAACACATATCACCGTTGTTAATATCACCGTCGTGGATCAGTGGTTTTAACGCTTGAATAAACTAATGGGTCTGACATATGATGTAGCTTCTGTGATATTTGTTTGTGTGCGTGTATCTGCGGGGTTGTCGTACTGCTGAACGCAAGCACCATTTAATATTTATTGTACACGATCGACAGACTAGAAATTAATAGCATGCTTTTCGGTGCGTGTCCGCGGTTAATATCATTTCTGTCATTTTCAGTTTGCTTTATGTGGTATCATTAATACATAAGACATATCCGAGTTATTAAAACCATAATGAAAATGTATTGGTTTTTGTGTACGGCATTAACGATTTTTAAGGCATAGGTTATTTTATATATTCTATATATATATATATATAAACAATCGGCAATATGGGATACACAAATATAGATATATTAAGTTGTTTGTAGTAATAGCATATCCCTCATTTTGTTCGCCTGTATTAAATATTTGTCAAGGTTATTTATCTCCTTATTGTTTGTAGTTGACAATAGCTGTATTAGTTTAAAAACACTGGGTTCTTGGAGTAGTATTTCTTAATAAATCTATTTCTTAAAGTTTCGTATCGTGGACACTGAAGAATAAAATGAAACTCATCCTCAATCTCATTAATATTACATAATGTACATACTCTTTGTGTTCTCTCGATATTTTTGTACCTACCAGCTTCAATATTTAGCCTGTGTGCACAAATTCTCATTTTCGTTATTTCTTTTATATTACGTGAATCAATTGGCTTCGTCAGATATGTTTGTAATTCATATTCCTTTATTAAGTATATGTCAACGTTCTATTCCACTAAGCCTACATGTATATTTAATGGGATATTCATTATCTATTTAAATTACACCGCCACAATTCCTTTGGGTTCTATGCTTGTATTCATTCTAATTATATGTTTTCGACGATTGCTTGATTAAAGGCATATTGTCACAGACCAGTGACCTATTTAATGGTCTAACAAAGTATTAGCTGAACAAAAAATAATTTGATTTGTCCCTAAATGTACTTTATTCAACCACCTTCATAACCACCATACTCCATTTATTAATGATATTTTGTGAAAATAAATGAATTATGGCAATGGTCCATCATTCAAAAACTAAAATTGCCGAGACATGGATTTCACTCCATCATGGTTCAGTTAAGGTGATACGATAGCTAGATTTGGTTTCCAACAATTAATGTAATTTTTATTTATTATCCAGTTTTAGAGAAATAAGGTCCTTAAATCCGTGACAGTATGCCTTTAATGTATGAATGAGAATGTATATGTTTTATATCGCATACAAGCATGCGTGAGTGCGTACGTGCGTATTTACATGAATACATCTATACACAGTGTGGATGTGTCGAGGGATATTAAATGAGGGATATTAAATCATTATGATCAAGCCCAAGCGCCCACCCACCGCCAAAAGACAAAAAAACAACAAAACAAAACAAAACAACCCAAAACAATAAAAGTTAAATAAATAATCATAAAAAAGCAACAACAAATTCAATGAACAAACAAACAGCTAAAAAAACACCAAAAACAATACCCCCCCCCCCCCCCAAAAAAAAAATCACCCCCTCACAAACACTCACGCACACACAAAACCCCCCTAAAACAAAAACAGACAGAAAAAAGGCTTGACATTGTCAGTGTTTAACCTTTTGAAAACTGTTCATTCCATACATTATTTCGTAAGACCGGCCTCGGTGGCGTCGTGGTTAGGCCATCGGTCTACAGGCTGGTGGGTACTGATTTCGGATCCCAGTCGAGGCATGGGATTTTAAATCCAGATACCGACTCCAAACCCTGAGTGAGTGCTCCGCAAGGCTCAATGGGTAGGTGTAAACCACTTGCACCGACCAGTGATCCATAACTGGTTCAACAAAGGCCATGGTTTGTGCTATCCTGCCTGTGGGAAGCGCAAATAAAAGATCCCTTGCTGCCTGTTGTAAAAGAGTAGCCTATGTGGCGACAGTGGGTTTCCTCTAAAAAACAGTGTCAGAATGACCATATGTTTGACGTCCAATAGCCGATGATAAGATAAAAAAATCAATGTGCTCTAGTGGCGTCGTTAAATAAGACAAACTTTACTTTTTTTTATTTCGTAAGACACAAGCTCACATATAATAATTTATATGATCTATGCGCTAAAATTAGAACCGGAAATGCGTAAATCGAAGAAAATAATTTCGAAGAAAACATTCTCAGATCATACCATGCAAAATGAAGTTTAAAATAGAGCAAAATGACCATTTGAAACGGCTATGTTTGCTATAAAGTAATGAATGAATGAATGTTTAACGACACCCCAGCACGAAAAATACATCGGCTATTGGGTGTCAAACTATGGTAATGCAAATAAATAAAGTGATGATCAACATTAATATAAAAATTCAAAAACAGTGTAAAGAACTGTGCAAAAACACAAATATCACAGAATTTTACGGATACTGAATACTACTCAAAACCTCAATTTTGTGCTGTATTGGCCATTCTCAAAGAGAATGTTACACCCCTGCACCACGGTGAGGTTACAGCACACGCAGGGGATATATAGATGCAAAACAAAATCACGTTTTAAGCCAATTTAAAAATGTTCTCGGGGGAACACAATCAGGAATCCCCTAAACGACCTCCTCGACTTCATGCATATTTCATAAATCATATTTTATAACAATAGTGCCCCCGCCCAGAATTGTGTTTAGGGTACGACCATGTAATGGTTTAGCAAATAGGCGCAATATACATATTTTTCATTTTATTGGGATTGCGTGGGCATTTCCAATAAATCATAATTGATTTTTGTAACATTACGTTGATAATAGCAATAAATCATTTTGATTTGAAAGTACTGCAAAATATTCGCGTCAGGCGCCGTCAGTAACAAATTCTACAAGATTAAATGACGCCGATGAAATAAGATTAATACCTAGCGTTAACACTAATGACACAGTTTAATAATTTTAATATGTGGTTGATAATAAAACGTATTTTTTTTATGAAATGAACACCCTGCTAAGGTCGGTAATAAAATTGAAGTAACTGAAATAGATATGTGTATGTAATGAGTTTGTTTGTTTGTTTTTTATTTAACGACGCCACTAGAGCACATTGATTTTTTTATCTTATCAACGGCTATTGGACGTCAAACATATGGTCATTCTGACACTGTTTTTAGAGGAAATCCGCTGTCGCCACATAGGCTACTATTTTTACGACAGGCAGCAAGGGATCTTTTATTTGCGCTTCCCACAGGCAGGATAGCACAAACCATGGCCTTTGTTGAACCAGTTATGGATCACTGGTCGGTGCAAGTGGTTTACACCTACCCATTGAGCCTTGCGGAGCACTCACTCAGGGTTTGGAGTCGGTATCTGGATTAAAAATCCCATGCCTCGACTGGGATCCGAACCCAGTACCTACCAGCCTGTAGACCGATGGCCTGCCACGACGCCACCGAGGCAGGTCATTGTATGTAATGGAGACCTCCGTTAAAGGATCATATAGAGTGAATGCAGCGCGTGCGTGCGGTCCGGCTAAACAAAACAAAAATAATCTGAATAGATTAATTCCAATAAGAATGTCTAGTCTGGATGCGTGCATTGCGCGCGTCTGCAAAACACATGCGGCCATAGACAATGAAATACTTATATATACAGAATGACATTATGCCCCAAACGCAAGCAGCAGACGCAACAGTCAGGCCACACGCACGCGCCTCATCCAATCTATATGAACCTTTATGCCATCTAGATCTATTATTATCAATTTCAGGACCACATAGTTGTCTTATCTCGCGTAAACACCGTGGCTCTCTAGACTACCACAGCAAAATAGCTTCCGTTCACTCGGTGGATTTCGTGTGATACTCATACCACTTACATAACTTAACGCTGTTGTTAATCGCATTTCGTAATATACTACAGTATATCTATAATTAAATAGAAGATAAACGTCAGTGTTTATTTGATAAAATCCACAAACTCTGAAGACGCCCAACAGAAGAATTGTATTCATCTAAAACGTGTATCACAATGCACTACACATACGCTTACACAAAACTACAAGGTTGTACCATACCAAATAAAATCAACAGTATAAACGTATGTGGTTAGAAACACTATATGCAGTATATCAACTCTAACTATGACCCATAAATATCAATACTACAACCCCCCCCCCCCCCCCACCCCCACCCACCCACCCTGAAGAACTGAAGAAAGTGGAACCTTTCGTGCCTTATTTTCGATAGGGCCTATACATATAACCGGATGTTACACCCCAAGTTTCGCACAAAATTGTAATACTTAGTTTCACAGGTACCCCATACATGTTTCAAGCGGAAGGCTTCTTGACACAGTGGTACTAGATGAACTAAAATTGCACACATTTATTACTCACATGAAACTAAATTGTTTGACAACAAACGCTGTCGCATTTAACACCAATGACAAGACTTGTGGTATTAACTGCTCTATCAAACGTCCGGTGTACACCTCGAACTTTGACCCAGCCGGACGTTATTTGGTTTAGTACTACCATAAAGGCGTCATGCTTAGAACGGACTAAGTGTCACAATTATTACGAAATATGTAGGCATCCAGTAGACGATGATTAATTAATTAATCAATGTGCTCTAGTGGTGTCGTTTAACTAAAACAAACTTTAAGGTCGTTACTGGTCTGTGGTCACGTGGCTTATCACAGAAAAACGCTAAATTATTTACAAACAACAGACCTAGTGATTACTGGAATGCATATCCAATAGGATTTATATGGACTAAAGGCTCACACAGACTGGATGCGACGCGTGGCGTGGCCGTCTGTGGCTTGCGTTTTCGGCATATACGAATATTGTCTTGAGTTGCCCGCATGCGTTTTGCAGACACACGCATCGCACGCATTCAATCTAGACGCTCTCATTGAAACTATTTCGATTGTTATATTTTTAGCCGGACCGCATGCACGCACCGCATACAGTCTATATGGGCCTTACAAGAAGGCAAATCACAATTACAGTACACCTCGATTCATATATGAAGGCATATTATAAAGAGTTTTTTCCCCCAGACGTTTCAGCAACAACCCGCTGTTTTCATCAAGCGATTGCAATTCTATGTTATCTGCGTTATATTCATCTTTACTCAGGCATAGCCGTTTAATATCATGAACCCAGCGGGACGCTGTTGAAATGTTGGGCACACATTGTAAAGAAAGCGATAAAGTGTTAACGTTGAAACCAGTTTGGGTTGTATATACAGTGTAAAATAGTTACTACAATGAAAATCGCATATCCATACAGGACAAAGTAAAAAATTTTTTTATAAAGGTTATCACTGCTCCAATGAATCACTAACATGTTTCTTGCCTATACGAGGTCTCTATAGAAGATGTATGTCAGTGTTTAACTGAAAGTATATTTTAAAGAGAATAGACCAGGGCCCTTGCTTATAAAAACTTTTAAAGTCTAGACTCAACACCCTAATAGAGTCTGAGACACTGATGCCATGACAACGCCATACACATTGTACACCGGGCCTGGTGCTTATAACTGTTTTGATGGGATGTCAAACAACAAACAACCAAAAAACAACAAAAAACAACACCACCTCCCCCCCAAAAAAAAAACAACAACCCACAACCCCCCCCCCCCAAAAAAAAACAAAACCCAACAACAACAAAAAAAAAAACCCCAAAACAACCCAACCCAGTTAAATGGATCTAGCGATGCGAGCACTCAACCGAAGGAAACAAGATGTCACTTGTTGACCCCTTAAACCCGTTGTCTCTGTCATTGTAACACGTTTCCGAATACAATCAGACAGTAAACATACTTCCTTGTTCAGAATATCAGTGTCTGCACACTCAAAGTGTTTGTTGGTGTCCTAAGGCCAAAATAAATAAATATATATGTGTGGTTCTGGTTACATGTGAAATTTTTAAGGGTAGGTAGATGATATATATTTTTTATTATCCCTAAAATCTGTCAAACTGGTAATGGCAAAGAGCAATAAAGTAATATTTCAAACAAATGATGCATCCTCTCACTGGTTTGAAGATCAGACGGTGGAAAAAACTTTAGGGTCGGAAAAATGGTGAAAGAAATTAGGGTCGGTCGGATTTTATTTATTTATTTTTGCCTAATGCATATAGTAGCGCAGATTGGAGTTTACCTGCTAAAATTTTCAACCCCATGTATATTAGCAATAAAATAAACACATTGAGACACCACTAGAACACACTGGTTTATTAATCATCGGCTACTGGATGTCAAACATTTGGTAATTCTGACATATGATATGAGAGGAAATCCGCTACATTTTGTTTTCATTAGTAGCAAGGGATCTTTTATGTGCACCATCCCACAGACAGGATCGCACATACCACGGCCACAGAGCGAAGATATTTGTCCGTCAGTTTGAAATTACACGAAACATCACCTCTTCTTTTTTACTGGATCCACCCACGTTGCTCTCTCCAATACTTTCACAGTTTATATATCACAGCTTTAAAATATGGGGAAGCACAGTCGGGGATATCCTAAATTAGTTACTGTTATATATAATCATATACTATTATTTTAACATATTTAGTACCGTACATTATTTTGTTCCGTGCGTGTATGTCCATTTAATAATATTGCATGCTGTCTGTCCCATGAGGTGTATTATTACCACACACTGAAATGAACTGAAATGAACTGAAATCAATTGAATTAAAATGAAGTCAATTTAATTCAATTATCACTCATTGCTTACCCGAAGACACATTACAACAACCTCTGCAATTAAAAACATGTCCACGGCAAAACCAAAAAACAACAAAACAAAACCAAAAATCCCATACCCCCCCCCAAAACCCCAACAACAACACCCCCCCCCCCAAAAAAAAAAAAAAAAAAAACCTAAACAAAAACAACCCAACATGCCTTTGAAAAAATATCTGAACATACAGCAATCACCACCGCAATGCCGATTGCCGTGGGCAACTGCAGGGGTTGTTACAAAGAATGTCAATGGGAAACAAATATGAACAACAATACAGACCTGACAGAATATATAGACACCATTATACTTTACCTGAAGGCATCCAGCAGACGAGATAGACCCCGGTGACCAGACAGACCGTCTTCGTGTACTTGAGCGGGATGCTCTCCGTGGTGGAGTGACGTTTTTTCAGAGTCCTCGTGTAGTCGTTCTTCACGATGGCTATAGTGTGTCGACGCACGATCGTGAAGATGTGGTAGTACAGGAACACCATGATGACGAACGGCATCCACAGCAGCGCCAGCACCGTGCCCAGATAGCTGGTGCTGATCACGTTGAAGAGGATGCAGCGGTTCAGCGAGAAGTCCTTGCCCACGCCCATCACGGGGAGGAGACCCAGGAGGAAGGATAGCGCCCATATCCCGCAGCAGACGAGGATGTTGATGTGTTTTCGACAGGTCTTGGCGTACACGAAGGGGCTGGTGATGCGGACGTACCTCTCCATGGTAACCGCGGCCAGGTGGTAGGTGTTGCACAGAAGGATGGAGAGGTGGATGCCGTAGCGGATGAGGCACTCGGTTTCGTCCTTGAAGATAAGGAGGTGGTACACGGCGTTGTAGAGAACGGATACTCCCGTGACGGCGTCCGTGAACGCGAGACTTATAACGAACGTGTCCGTGGGTTCCCGCCATCGCGATCGGCGTCTGATGAGGGTGTCGGCTACAACGACGTTGAGCAGGATGATTGCCACGCCCAGGAGGAAGAGGGTGAGGTTGAAGACGAGGTAGCCCACCGTAATGCCGGACCCGTTGAGGGCGTGGAAAACCACGTAGTTTGGAATGGCAAGCGAGTCCGTGGAATTCATTCTGATATAGAGTGTGTTTTAGTGGGTAGATGTTGTTATGCTGCTGTAGTAGTTGTTGTAGTAGTAGTAGTAGTAGTAGTAGTAGTAGTAGTAGTAGTAGTAGTAGCAGCAGTAGAAGATATAGTAGTAGTAGTAGTAGTAGTAGTAGTAGTAGTAGTAGTAGTAATAATAGATGTATTAGTAGTAGTTGTAGTAGTAGCGGTGGTGGAAGTAGTAGTGGTATTACTAACAGCAACAGCAATAGCAGTAATAGTCGTTGTTGTTGTAGCTGAAGTTGTTGTAGTTGGTTACTTATTACGTTTATTGCTGATGTAGATGATGATGTTCGTCTTTAGTATTTATCTTATCTTGCGCTGAATTATCGTTAAACAAATTTCTTTCTCCTTTTATTTTTACAACCTTTAGGGCGACGTAACCCAAATTGTTTTACGCTCCGTTTCCTCGTGAAATCTGTTAGCTCTCTTACTTTATAATATACATTAGTAAGAATTTGTAGCATTTAACAGTGTTAAAAATATGTATCACAGAATTACTGCCATCAACAAAACGTTTTCTCATGAACAATATACTGTATTGCTAAATACTGCCATTTTCGTTCAAAACAATCTTTTTCTTTTTTTTAATATACAAAATTATACACTTCTTATGGCACCGACCTGTGGCCATTGATCCTAATAAATATGTTCTCTGTTCTGTTGGTTTGGAAAATTAGAATCCAGTTCTGTACTAGCATCCCCAAAACAGCCATTTGCACATAAACCGTCGATCTCTCCTTCGCCAGCCATGCAGACTCGATTGTGAATCCACTGCACGTATGAACAAGGTCTTAAATTAGATAATATTGACGAAGACGATCTAGGAAACTGCCTCAAGATGAGAACTAATCGAATTATGCTCTTGTTTAATGATGATCCGCGGACTCTGTGGTTTCCATGTGAACAGAACGTCAACACCGGACATCCGAACTCTTGGGGATCGCCACCACAGCACGCTTATGGTCTACGATGGTCATCAGTTTACATTTTTATCTACTTTGTAAAATGACAGTTCACCTCCATGTCCGCATGTCCTCGCACCGAAGCTTTAAAAGCTTTATATCCCCAAAAAATCAATTGGCTTAAACTTGGTTCGACACGCCTTGTAACTGCGAAAGAAATTAATTTGAAAAACAATGGCGGTATATCATTCGCTGAACGTTAACTGCAAGACACCTTTCTCCCTGTTGCATACTTGTCTGACGCTGGCGATATTTAGTTGATATTGACAGCTGTCACGGGGAGACATTTGACTGGCAGTGCTTGTTTCCCATGGCGAGTTGTCATTTATCAATACCAGTCTTGTTTTGGCGAATCCAGCGCTGGTAGATATTAGTGTTTCGTTCTGCTGGCTAGCGCTCGTCGTATACTACGCTCAATGGGTCGACCAACGCTTCACTTTCAAACACTGGTTAGATTGCTGGGTGTCTATCGCCAGGGCACATAACTGTAGTAAATCTAATAGAGACTGTTGAAAAATTCATCGCATGTGGAATCAGGAGATATGATGTTTGTCTACCACTCGAGTTATAAAATTAACTTGGTTGCATTCCTATTATTATCTGTACCTCTGTCTTCCTGTCTGTCTTCCTGTCTTCCTGTCTGTCTTATCTTGTGAAAATGTAATCGATGCTAACAATTACTAAATGTTTATAAATAACTCTCATAATTTTTTTTTTTTTCTATCGTTATTATTTTCCCTCCTTCCCTCCCTCCTTTGTCTTAGTCTCTATCTATGTCTCAGTCTCTGCCCCCCCCCCCGCCTCCCCCCTCTCTCTCTCTCTCTCTCTCTCTCTCTCTCTCTCTCTCTCTCTCTCTCTCAAAAATATCTTATTTATACAGACACTGACATTCTAAGCAAGCAAATGTATTTAATGTGTAATTATGGCTGTCAAACCCGGCTCTGTTAATCGGAAATGTTTAACAATAGCTACAAACTGAGACAGTCTCTTCGACTTTCAAGCACGCATTTCTTTAGGCTGACTGGACGAACTGTTAAGAGTAATTAACCAGTCTGACGTCACACACCCACGTGGTGTCTAACGCTCGGCACATACCTATCGATTAACACTGACTCGACTGTCCAGTCGGCAATAGTCTGAAAATGTGCACGTGCACACACAAGCCTATGCGGCAATCTAATCGGGGGATGGGGGGTGGGGTGGGGGGTGGGGGGGGGGTGGGGGGTGGGGTGGGGGGGGTGGGGTGGGGGTCTAGAGATCAGACCCGACTGTTGCGGCTTTGCCCTGCACACACGACTGTCAAGTAGGCGTTAATCGGTAAGTTTGTTCCAAGCTTAAGGAGCCAGTCTGACGTCATACATCCACATGGTGTCAATCTGAACTTGCCGGCTTACACACAATAAAAAAAACCCCGCAATAAACATCAATATTTTCCCTGAAACTAAGTACACAGTTGTATTAATATAACACGGTTTTAATTACTAATGTATTTTACACCAGACTTCCACGAAACTTAGTAATTAGTTCGGTTCATCGTGTGTCATGTTTGATGTATTGCTAGCTATAGGCGTTATTACATATATACTCACGGAAAAAAGTTCCTGTGCATCATTAAAATTTCAGTCAGACGTATATTTATAAAACTGTAATTATATTGTGTTTGACATAGATGCACAATGCTTGGTGGGCCGTCGGTGACGATGTAACAGAACAACGTATTGACGTCATGTCATGGTCGTACTTTGTGATCACCTAATCGGTTGTGTACAGTTAAACTTGTCATTTCCAAATGATTCCACATGTGTACCCGCTTAATATTGACGATTGGTTAACGTGACGTCACGTGTCGACTCCCTAAAGATGGAAGACCCCTAGTATTCCTAAACTGTCGAGAACATCTCCGCAGACACTGCAGAGTTTTCTGATGAACACCAATGAACACCAAAATTATTAGCAACAACGTTTGTGCCATTCTAACTGCAATCATACCCATCTTTCGAAGACGTTAATTTTCTTGGAGGCGTGGCATCACACTGACGACGATCAGATGCCAGCAAAAGTATTTTTCTGAGTGATGACAATCCATACAATAGTTTTAGAGTCCAATGATAAGAAAAATTACGTCAAAGAGGAGCACGTGACCAAGAATGTTAGTAATGCAACTTGTGATCACAAAGCATGAATAGCTCGTGCAATTGACTGGGCACTGCTGGGATATGAAAGGAAGTGGTTACACGTTTATTTACTGAATTATTTATGACCAGATTTCAAGTAAATTATACTCTATATTCAATTATTTGGTGCACAGGAACTTTTTTCCGCAAGTATATATTGTATTGGTTTAAATAATATTTATATTTATTATCGTCATACGGTTTAGAGACTGGCCAAGAGGCAATATAGTAGCCAATATTACAATATAAATATAAATAAATAATAATAATAATAATAATAATAATAATAATAATAATAAGCAGCAAAGCAATAAATATAATATAACTTGTTACAAATTTACTAACAAAGAAAAAAAAAGTAAAAAAAGTAAGGAAGATAAAATGGTTAGTTAGTCTTATTATATTATTTTTAGAACCTCGCCTTTTAATATTTGACCTTGCCCTTTACGATGAACTGTCACTCTGGCTTCTGTCTTCCCCTCTGAGTAGTTCGAGAGTAATTTGTAGCTCTTGTTTTGCATGTAAATATTTTTTATTTTTTTTTTTTTTTTTTTTAAGTATATCACCAAAGGATTAAATATCAACACTCAATATGGTAATATCATAAATGGCTCCCCATAATCTAATGCTAGGCTCAGACTACCATTTGCCAGCAGAAAGGTGGCCAAGTTTCTGCTGTCACGACTTCTACGACTGTCCAGTTGCCTGTCTGAGCGCTCTTACAACTCGATTCTCGTCGTATACCTCATTAGTTGTTAATCTGAGCGCAGAGACGTAGGCTGGATGGGGGGGGGGGGGTTCGGGGGGTTCGGACGACCCCACCCCTGCTGAAGCAAATGGTCCGCTTTCAGAACTAAAACATATAGGTTTATACATATGGAGTTTCTGGTGGTGCAAAAACAAAATAGAAAACGGGTCCACTTGGTTCATATTCGACCCCCCCCCCCCCCCCCCCCCCCCCCCCAGGTCAAGAACACACTACGCCCCTACCAGCGCACCCGTCGGGAGTTGGGGAAATTTACAACGCAACCTGTCATAAGTTAGAAGATCAACTGTTGAATAAAATGGCTGATGGTTAATTAATCTCAAAATGATTTGCTATTAATAATGTTTTAGACATATTTTAATATAACACTATTTTCTTTGACACGAAGTAATGAAGCGTGGCAATTAATATCATGGTAATTTGAAAAGTGTATTGTATATTGGACAATGAAGTGACCATTCATTACTGACGATAGAATATCAAATAGTAGGTGCTACTCATATTATTGTAGTCCGTCCCATTCTCCTACACAAATATTTTTGTAAATAATTTTAGTTTGCTTTGACGTATAACAAGAAAAGTAAAAGTGTTTTAGAAATAACAAATATATATACACACACACACACACACACACACACACACACACACACACACACACACATACAATGGACTCTGTCTAAACCGGACTCACTTCGTACCGTCGAAATAATCCGGTTTGCAAAGAGGACTGGTGTAGACAGAGTTCATCCAGAGTTATGGTTCTTGAATGATCGACCATTCGCGATCAACAATGACATTTGAACCCATGGATGGTTGGGAAACACAGTCATACAAGTCAGACTTGCAATCGATTATTTCACAGACATAAATATATATATATTTGTGTCCAATGTAGAAAAATAATCGGCTGAGAAATAAATAAAACTGTAGTAAATTCTATAGCATGAAAAAAGGCGTTCCATGTGGGACGGACTATAGACGGCATCTGTATTAAAGCGACAAATATTAGTTTTTAAACACTAAAGCATATTTTTCACTGTTAGAGCCGTTTTTTGATAACTGAAATCAGACATTACTAAGATGTTATTGTTTAGAGTATCCATTTCCGTACATCCGAAGTTTTCTGGTCATTATGGTGTTTTCTAATATCACGAAATGCATTTTTCTTATTTTAAAAAAACAAACCCCGCACGTACGTCTGAGAAGTAACGGTTATGGAGACCTTTTTATTTAAGGTTATTTCCCCGTTTCAACGCCACAGACTATTGTTTCACCCTTTTGTAACTTTATCCAAATGTGTTACAGGTTTGTAGATTAAACAAGCCTTGTGTCCATTTTCACGGGTTGAAACTAGGGTCTGTGGCTTTAAGACACAACTTTAAGAAATTATTGTATATCATCTACCATGAATTAAGCAGCGGGCCATCATTTTATTTTTATTATCAAATATCTCACAGAGTAGCTAATTACGCACCTCTGTTGAGGAGCAGCCGATTATTCTATCATTGTTTAACAGATTTTATTATAGAGATGATAAAAGGTTTATAACCGAGTGAGACTTAAAGTATACAATTCTTTATGTCTGTCTGTCTGTTTGGCTGCCTGTCTACTACTACTAGCAGCGGCACGAGTCTAGCTCATCAATTGTCGACAATTTCCGGCAAACATCGGAGATCGGCGAACACCCTCTCCCCCCCCCCCCCCCAAAAAACAAGTCAAAAAAGCTCATCATTGTCGACAGGCAAAACATCGGAGATCGGCGAACACCCCCCCCCCCCCCCCCCCCCAAAAAAAAAAAAAAAAAAAAAAAGAAAAAAAAAAAAAAAAAAAGAACAACAACAAAACAACCAAGACTGGCACGCTTAACTTAGTCAATAAGGGGAGCGTGATAGTTGCGTGTTGTGGTTTATGACGGCAAACAAATTGATTACGCCGTATGTATAGTTTGGTGGCCGGTGGCCTTTAACAGGTCAAAACAAACAAAACAAGCATTCTGGGAGTACTGATAAAGCAATACATGTCCTCTACAAAGCCCAACACATTTTTGGTATGTCCTAAGTTCATGGGCCATAACTCTGCCACAAATTGTGATATTGTCATAAAATTCAAACGTGATCTGAAACAATACATGATAAAACAATACACACAATTTTCAGCTCAGTATCTCGAGGCATTCCGAAAACATTGCGCGGAAAACACATTTTCTTATTTCCTAAATTCAAGGGCCATAACTCTGTCAAAACTGTGTAAATCGCCATAACGTTTTTTTTAAAAAACAATATTTATTCAAACAAATGCAGTGGATCAGCAAACAGGCGATAAGCCTATATAAATGCCTCTCCAAATAACATTACAAACATATCATTTCAACCATCACATACAAACTACAAATACTGGGTTGGGTTTAAACCTAAAGTACATATTTCAATCAACTCGCGCACCTCTCTATCTATATACATAAACTATATATACATAATTAGAATTTTGAAACGAAATATGCAAATAGTGCACCAGAATAATATTATAACAATATAGTAGAACCTGCATAATTTATAAAATAAATCTATACTGTCACAATTGGGTAAATAGTCATGAATCTCAAGCGCACGCACAGTCACACACACCCCACACACACTCACCCCCCACACACACACTCACCCCCCCCCACACACACACACACACACACACACACACACACATTAAAAATAATAAAAACAAAAGTAAACAACATAAATGTGAAAATCCCATCTCCTATTATATACATGGAACTCCTAATATACCCAAGCCCGTCTAGATATATTCGTTTTAGAAATACACTTCACCAGAAAACGTTTGGGCTGGGAATAATACATTATTAAACATGACATCGCCATGGCTTAACTTAAATAGTCATGTAGTTTGATAGATGGCATGGTTTATTCGCTTCAAAGGTGTTGCAGTTACTCACCCCGACACAAAAACTCTTGGCATGCTATATTTTATACTAATTAGCCATCAGCAACTAATTACATTAATTATTCATATATAATGTCTCTACAAACCCACACAATGCAGAGTCAGCCGAATGCATTTGAAAGGGCGGGGGTGGGGGGAAGGGCCCAAAGTGGGTTCTGGGGCAAGACATGTTCCGCTGAAACAAATTTGAATTTCTGGTGTTCGAATACGGTATTTCCAGCATTCTGAACACAATAACAGGGATGAAATGTGGGAGGCCATGGCTTCCATGCCACACCCCCCTCCACTGCAAGACACTGAGCCTTTACAAAAAGGAGCGAGTGATAGCTTTATCAAATAATAAATCATACTTATAACGTAATTGCCAACTAAACTACGTTTATGTACAATTTGTAAATTACATTTTATACGTTTGGAACAACTTATACATTTATAATAATAAATATTTTCGGGGGCGGGGGGGGGGGGGGGGTGCGTAGCCCTGTGGTAAAGCGTTCGCTTGGTGCGCTGTCGGTTTGGGATAAATTCCTGTCATTGGGCCCATTAAGCTGTTTCTCGTTCCAGCCAGTGCACCACACCGGGTATATCATGGTACGTGCTATCCTGTCTGTTGGATAGTACATATAATAATGAAAATTGTAACGAGTTTTCTCTCTAAGACTATGTCAAAATTACCAAATGTTTGACATCCAATAACCGTTGATTAATAAATCAATGTGCTCTTGTAGTATCGTTAAACAAAACCAACTAACTTTAGTATTAGTATTAGTAATCCTCTTAAAGAAATAAAATAACGAAATCCCGAGTATAATTAAATTCTATTACAGACACCACAACGTGACCGAGGTTATAATAACTGTGTATTAAAAAAAAATGATATAGTGGTTTTAATGATTTTCGGTTGTAGAACTAATTTATCTCCACCACATGACAACTATATATTGATTTGTCTTACAACGGCTGTTTTTTTGTGTGAGGACAATATTAATACACGTGAGTTTGTGATCGATCTTAGGACGATCGTACCGGATACCATCAATACCACTAGAACTGACGAAAACGTTAGCTACATTTTAAATTACCTTAAACTTCATGTACCGGCTCCCAACCAGAGCGTGTTTTAACGACTCAGTTGGTAGGGGTAAGACAATCTGATTCAAATTAACTCTACTGGTTTATCAGTAGATATAACAGCATTGCGTGGACTGCCATGTCCAGGTGACATTGCGCCTGTAAAATAATAATTTACCTATCGACCAATAACACCTCGCCTTTTTGGGAGCATACAATTTGTAAAAAAAACTATTGGGCGAGACTGTTTATGCGGCCGCCGTACCGCGAACCATACCAATACGTACGGGCCGGGTTATGCGACTGCTCAACTGCAATAATATATATACTGCAGGTGTTTAATTTATTTTTTAAAGAACTAAATCAATCTTCAATTTGACATTACAAATGATTTATTTTATAAAATAAAACATGTTTTAATGCATTGGCAAGATCGGTCTGGTGAGATACAAGTTTGTGTTTGTTTTTTGTTTAACGACACCACTAAAGCACATTGATTAATTAATCATCAGTTATTGGATGTCAAACAACTCACTCAACCAGTGCACCACAACTGGACAAAGGCCATGATACTTGTTTTCCTGTCTGTGGGAAAGTGCATATAAAAGATCCCTTGCTACTAATGGAAAATGTAGCTTATTATCTGGAGAACTCAACTTATTATCTGGAGAACTCAACTTATTATCTTGAGAACTCAACTTATTATCTTGAGAACTCAACTTATTATCTCAAGCTATCTATGTATTATGTCAAGTGCTCAATATAGTAACTGTCGTTAATATGTATGTCTTTTTCTTTTGAAATGATCTTTTTGACTGTACAGTACTGATGCAGAAGTTGAGAGCTAAAGATAATAAGCCGAGCGCTGGAGATAATAAATCGAAGACTCGAGATAATAAGTCGAGCCCTAAGGATAATAAGTTGAGCACTCGAGATAATAAGTCAAACACTTGAAATAACAAATCGAGCACTCGAGATAATAAGTCAAGAGTTTAATATAATAAGTTGAAGCACTCAGGGTAATCAGTCAAATGATTGAGATAATATAAGTCGATCACTCGATATAATAAGCCGAGCGCTTGAGATAATCAGTAATACGTTCGAGATAATAAGTCGAGTGTGCATTCAGCATGCGCGGAAACAAACAAAGTCGATCAATGTTTACCTGTGGCTTAAACATACTTTGATAAAATTATGAAAATGTAGATATGAGATCTCGACTTGTTATATTGATGTTGAGGGCTGAACCTATTATCTTGAGCTCTCAAATTGTATTGTCGAATGCTATACTTATGTCGTGTCAATGCGTACGTACATTCAGTGGCATATAGTCATGATAACAGGTCGAGAGCTTGACATTATAAGTCGAAATCTTGAGATAATATGCCGACATTTCAAGATAATAAGTTATGCACTCGACAAAACAAGTCCTGATTTCAAGATATAAGTCGAAGTTCAGTAAAAATAAGAAAAATATGTGCGTCCTAAATATACCACCATATTATTTATTTATGGGTGTTGTTTTTTTTCAGACTATGAAAAGAAAGTTTGAGTCTTTAGTACATTTTAAATTACTGGTGTTTAAGATAATGATAGTTATTTTAACACTGTATGGCCGAACGTTGATTCATTTCTATGGCAACGGGATTAAATAATAATCGTAACCATTTTGCAATAATTTTATACACACAGTCCACAGCTGTTACAGCTGAGATTCATACAGCCGAGGTCCAATTCAGTCAGATTGTCGCTTGAGCAATATGCGAACTTGTTGGCCTATTTCAACATTAAAAACACGGGGAGGGGGAATGCAATAATAAACTTTGGATTATGTACTAGAGTAAATATATTTTATGGCTATATTATCACGATTTTTTTGTTTGTCTTGAAATTTTATATTGAAATTAGTTTCCGGCATACTTCGTAATTCGCCCGAATCATTTCGTATACCCTTGGCATAATTCCGAATGTTTTCAAATTCTTTTCAAATCAATGGCATGATTCTGCAAATAAGGTTTTGATTGATCGAAAGAAAGATCAACTGGACATGAGCTCCAACGGGATGCTGTTAGATCCACAGCTAATAGTAATTAAAGCCGCACACCCTAGTTCCATCCAGCGAAAATAAATTATAATTTGGTTAATCTACAAACCTGTAACACACTTAGATCACGTTTTTATCAAATGGAGTGAAAAAGCAGGTTTTATATCGATAAATACCATGGGAATCCCCATGTCCCAATTGCTTGAAATAATTTTGAAAGTTTGTATTCTGATGTCACCGGTAGATGTCGCTCGAAGCACACCAATGCCTACGTCACGACACATTTCACAGACTTGGGGTGCGTTCTTTTCACCTCTCCTGAACATGTTCCAACTGTTCTATCCTGGTTGTATCCCCTCTCCAGATATCGTAAGACTTAGCAAAATTATTGGTTTTAAGGGTTTGTAACGTTTTGTATTGAGATACTTACTTGTCTGAACTTTATTGTTACTGAAAATGAACAACAACAAATCGGATGTTGATTGCGCGAACCGTGCACGAGAAAACAAACCGAACCAAAATCATAACGGTCACGTGGTATACCAACGTCTGTGACATTGAAATGGAAATATCCCGTCTAAAAATAGATTAGACCTTGTCTCCTCAACGGTTTTTTCTCAAACGTGCGTCCGTTTTTCAGAAATCCGAAATATTTATTTTGTGGTATTACAAATACCAGGATTACCAGGATTACCAAAAAACACTTCAGGTGAATGGAAATGTATATTCTAAATAATAAACGGTAAGTAAAGTGCAATTTTATTTGTGAAAAAATGGGTTTAATAGCGAAAAACAACGCCGTATTGGTTAACAACTAGCCGTAACTAGGGTGTGTCCCTTTAACCAGTGGAGCTAATTTTAATTAGATTGGGGGTAAGACCACTACACCGACGTTTCTGTCACTAACGACTAACTACTAGCCCACTGTCATCGACAGACAGCCCAGGTAGCTGAGGTGTGTGCCCAGGACAACGTGCTTGAACCTTAATTGGATATAAGCACGAAAATAAGTTGAAAAACACACACCCTTCATTGAAAACGCACTATCCAATCTTCAGTTGTTATTGGTATCGCATGTGTGAAGTTCAGCCCAAACCAGACCCAAGCACTCAACACATTTTATTTACGGTTATATGGCGTCAGACATATGGTTAAGGACCACACAGATATTGAGAGAGGAAACCCGCTGTCGCCACTTCATGGGCTACTCTTTTCGATTAGCAGCAAGGAATATTTTTTATATGCACCATCCCACACACAGGGTAGTACATACCACGGCCTTTGATATGCCAGTCGTGGTGCACTGGCTGGAACGAGAAATAGCCCAATGGGCCCACCGACGGGGATCGATCCCAGACCGACCGCGCATTGAGCGGGCGCTTTACCACTGGACTACGTCCCGTCCCCACTCTCGATGAAGCAAAGACGTGTCAGCGTGTTCTCTCTAGCTAAGAAGGATACTAACTTTTTGTATAAAAATGGATCTAATATATACCAAATACCTTTTATAAAACTCGGCATTCGATGAGAAACATTCTAGGCCGTACATGAAAATATGAGAGATAACTCTCATGTCTTATGCATTCGGCAATTATCGCTTAGCAAATAAACTGACAAAGTTACTTCATGGATGTCCGATACCACTGAATACATCCAAGATGCTCTGAAAAGTCGGTAACCAATTTATTATTTAACCAATTCGTACTTCTTTGCAAAAAATATATTAATCATTAAAGGGGCATTTACGACTACCGTAAGGTCGCTTTGTGGAACGGCTGTAAAGTTTACGGTGCAAATTGTAAAACTCACCTTAAGTCACTACAATTAACCTTAGCTACAATTATTTCGTGGGACGGGGCCCAGGACTACCGTACCGTCGCTAAAGCCATCACTGCCAGTTCCTTCCGACGAAGACTTCCACTGCTGAACGTCAGATACTTTCTCGGATCGCCTTAGCGCCAACGTTTCATAACGAACCCTTCGCCTCCAGGTAAGGGCTTAGTCGAACTTTAAACATTTTGGTTGCAGTTCATAATTTTATGTTTTTGTTTTTTTTGTAAATACTGTAGTTATTTGTTACTGCCCGTCTAAATTGCTCAAACCACCTTAAAACCTTTTCGGCAGAGCACTCTAATTTTATTTTTGGACTTTAACCTTTTTTTTAGCAGGACATGATTAGGATGAATCAGCTTTCCTATTTTGGCCTTAGGTCATTGACCTAACTACTAAATTCTTCTTCCAAATTCCGCTCACTTCAAACGTAACCCCCACCTCCTCCTGGCCCGGACTTGTCACTGGCGATGTCATTTCATTTTAATTTTCTTTATTTTTATGCTTGTATCAAATTAAGTTTCAAGTACGCTGTCTTGGGCGCACACCTCACCTACAGGTACTGTTGGTCCAGGACAGTGGTTGATGGTTAGGTTTTATTCCCTATGGTTAGTGAGTTAAAGTTTGTTTCGTTTAACGACATCACTAGGGCACATTAATGTTTTAATCAACGGCTAATGGATGTCAAACACAGACAGGATACCATGGCCTATGAGACGACAAGTTTTAGTACACTGGCTGTACTAGCCCATCGACGGGGATCGATCCTAGATCGACTGCGCACCAAGCGAGCGCTTTATCACTGGGCTACGTCCCGCCCCAGTCCCTCTATGGTTTGTGAGTGTGGAAAAAAGTTTGTTTTGTTTAACGACAACACTAGAGCTCATTGATTTATTAATCATTGGATACTGGATGTCCAAAATTTGGTAATTTTGACCAGTAGTCTTAGAGTGGAAATCCGCTACATTTGTTTCATTAATAGCAAGAGGTCTTTTATATGCAACATCCCACAGATAGGAGAGCACATACCACGGCCTTTGATACACCAGTTTTGGTGCACTAGCTGGAACGAAAAATAGCCCAATGGGAAACCTACGAGGATCGATCCTAGACCGACCGCGCATCAAGCGAGCGCTTTACCACTGGCCTACGTCCCGGTACGCCGCACACCGCCTCTCCCCGCCCCCGCCCTGCCCCACCCCGCCCCCGCCCTGCCCCACCCCGCCCCGCCCCTCTATGATTTGTGAGAGTAAAGTCGATGTAGTGACCTCACCATTGAGTCACTAGAATTCACCCTGGATGGGAGCCGGTAACGGGATTCTAACCCAGGACTTACGTAATACATCACCTATGCCGGTAATTTCCATTGCGTGGCATGCTTCCGTCACAGAGGCGGTTGAGACAGCGCTCGCCTGATGCGCGATCGATCTAGGATCGATATCCGTCGGTGGGCCCATTGGGCTATTTCTCATTCCAGCCAGTGCTCCACAACTGGTATAGCAAAGGCCGTGGTATGTACTATCTTGTCTGTGGGATGGTGCATATAAAAGAACCCTCGAAAAGAGTAGCACATGAAGTGGCGACAGCGGGTTTCCTCTCTCTCAATATCTGTGTGATACTTAACCATATGTCCGACGCCATATAACCGTAAATAAAATGTGTTGAGTGCGTTTAAATAAAACATTTCCTTCCTTCCTTCCAGTCGATTGAGCGCTTGCCTGAAGAGGTTGCGTCGCAGGATCGAACCACCTCGGTGGATCCATTCAACTGATTGGGTTTTTCTCGTTCCAACCAGTGCACCACAACTGATTAAAATGCCGTGGTATGTGCTTTCCTGTCGGTGGGAAAGTGCATATAAAAGATCCCTTGCTGCATTAGGAAAAATTACCAAACGTTTGACATCCAATACCTGATAATTAATAAATCAATGTGCTCTAGTGGTGTCGTTAAACAAAACACATTTTAATTTGAGCTTTCATCACAAAACTACTCATACACGCCTGCCGCGGATAATAATTATACCAGCTAGTATTGAAAACAGGATGATTATTTTGAGCGAAACTAGGTTAGTCCGAGTTACATCGGAAATTAGCAGCTTAATTAACCGCATTTGTTTTTCAATATAGTTCAAGCGTGAGATATTGTAATAGCCATGGTGTTTACGTGTTGACTGAAACACTGTGTGTAGCAGATTTGGCCACAGCTATTGTTATCTATTGATTTCATTTGATTTGGTGGTAAACACAGGTAAGGTGTCGCATCACCTTTCCCCGTGCAATTACTTTGTGTAGCAGCAGGTACGTGTACGGGAAATTATGTGAGGAATGGGTATATCTAGACTGTGGCGAGTAAAGGGTTTAGGGGAGTGTGTGTGTGTGTGTGTGTGTGTGTGTGTGTGTGTGTGTGTGTGTGTGTGTGTGTGTGTGATGCTTCCTCGGAAAATACATTTTAATTATTTTTTTGATCAGCGTGAATTCGAACCCCGACCACCACCCCTGCACACGCGCCTGGTATAGCTTAATACAGTCCAATTTAGGAAGTAGGTCGTCCGTCATTAAAAATAATATAAATGCCTTTTCAAATCTTTCTTTGTGATTTCAAGTAGGTTGACCTCTGTAGTATTTAAATAACTTGTCGGTTTGAAGTTACTTGTTATGTGTTATTTGCACAGCATAAGCTACGATATTAATTATTTAGTAATAAAAATGATAACATCTGTGTATGTGAAATGTTGTCTCTTATATAACAGCCAAATGAGACAGTGCTCTGGGTTTAAGGGTGGAGAAGTAAAATGTTATGTAGTCCACCCATATATTGATATTTTTACATGGTGGTTACCATTTAAACGAATGTACTCCCTAAAAATAACAGTCACACAAGCCTCTCGATATTGTCATATTTGTTTCATAGAATATGTTCTAAAATTGATGGCATCACTTATGAAAATGTTCGTACTGCCCCGTAGTAATCGTTTTTAATCTTTGGTTACTTCAACACTTCAACACGTCTTGGGGCGGGACGTAACACAGTAGCAAAGCGCTCGCTTGATGCGCGGTCGGTCCAGGTTCGATTCCCGTCGGTGGGCCCATTAGGCTATTTTTTTTCTCCAGTCAATACACCATAATTGGTATAAACAAAGGCCGTGGTATGTGCTACCCTGTCTGGGATGGTACATATAAAAGATCCCTTGCTACTAATGGAAACATGTAGCGGGTTTCCTCTCTAAGACCATATGCCAAATTACCAAATGTTTGACATCAAATAGCCGATGATTAATAAATCAATGTGCTCTAGTGCTGTCGTTAAACAAAACAAACAAACAACAATGGGTACGGTGTAATGCTAGGATCATACTACCAACTGTCACGACAAAGTTGGCCAACTTTCTGCTCTAACGACTTCTACGACTGTCCAGTTGCTAGTCTGAGCGCTCTTACAACTCGATTCTCGTCGTATAACCCATTAGTTGTTAGTCTGAGCGCACGCGTCGTAAGTCGGGAGTTGAGGAAATTACAACGCAACCGTCGAGTTGGTCAACTTCGTCCTGACAGTTGACAGTGTGAACCTAGCATAAGGATTTGAACCCAGTACCTACCAGCCTTAAGTTCGACGCCTTTAAGACCATTTTTCTTTCCCCAATTCTCTCCACCCATATGGGTAATAATATTCACTACACCACCGAGTCCGACCCGCCGCAACACGGACTCAGTGTAATGAAAGTGAATAACATGTGAAAGTGAATAAGATGTCGGTGCTGAAAAGTCTTCAAACACTGATTCAGCTGTAAGTACTCGAACGTGTTAGTCTTGACGAGAGATGAAAATGCCAGTACAATCGATGTTGTCTTTCATGGCATTAGGTCTTAAGACCTGCGAATCTATTATTCATTTACTCCATTAGTTCACACGTTACCCTCTAAATCCCACAAGTGGCCATGTACTGAACTCACGCAGGCAATCAATGGCGTTATATATGTAACATTTTCAATTCTGAACAATTATATGCATGGCGTGCTCTCGCGTGCATATACTGGTACTAAGAAAGCAAGAAAGAAAGAATGAGAAGGAAAGAAATGCATTAATTATGGTTAACTAGTTAAAGGGACATTCCTGAGTTTGCTGCACTTTTTAAGATGTTATCGACTAAAAGAGACTTTTTAACGATTGTAATTATATATCAAATATATTTTTCTGCACACAATATTAGTGGCTGTATATTAAACGTGTTTCTGATCGTTCTAATATTTGTACTAGGTTAGATTTCATCTATTTCCTAAAATATTGTTTTTTTCATACGTACGAAATTATTTGAAGACAAAATCCAGTTTGGGCTTCTTACAAATATTAAGAAGACCAGAAACACATTGAATATACAGACACTGATATTCTAAACAAGAAAATATATTTAATATGCAAATTTAATCGTAGAAATATTTTATTAGTCGGAAACATCTTACAATGCAGTAAACTCAGGAATGTCCCTTTAATGAGTACACGAATGCTAATAATTTCACAACTTTCTCCTAGTATGTTTTTATTCTTTTTGTATTATATATACTAATTATACTATTATGTTAGAACTACTGACACTGCTAGTTGAACTATAGTAATGTAACAGGGACGTGTATTATGTAACGAAAAATGTACACGGGGTGTAGATAGCCTCTATTAGAAATTCGCGAGAAAATATAAGCAGAGTTACGTCCCCTAACCACTCTCGGCGCATTCCGGTTACAGCTTGAATGGCCAATGACCACAGTTGTTTGTGAACCTTCAGCTGAGATTAATGCATGCCAGTTTAAAAATAAAGAATGATACAGGTAAAAATTAAGTTGATGAAATTGCGTTTTGTTATTGACCATATGTTAAATATAGGAGATGAATCTAGCGAACCCTCATTACACGACCGTCATGCACATAGCGACTTTTAATAAAGACGGTGGCGCCCGTAAAGGTTGTATTTACGGAATTCGTTTTTATACGCAATATAATTCAGCGCTTTCTGTGTACAGTAGTCGACAGGACATGGGCGTAAAACGATACTTGAGTATTTTGTTATAGATTATTTTTCTTGTTTTTATTTTATTTTCTTGTCTCGTATGTAATAAAATGTTCTGTTAATGTACAATCCAATGCTTTATAGTAATAATACGAACAATAACAGAACTGTGTTGAATTAACCAGTCATCGTAAGCTCTGGAGCGACAAATCGAATATGAAATACAACACCTTCTGAAAGATTTCATTAAGCTCCCGGATGTTATGTCCTGGATCAAACAACAATTTGTCCATTATGACAGGTCGTTTTTTATATTTAGTCATAATAAACCTGACACGTGTTAATGAGTTTTGTGTTTAACAATAACACGGATCTGTCTGTTGTTTACAGACACAAGTTTATACGGGGTGTAGATAGCCTCTATTAGAAATTCGCGAGAGAAAAAATAGGCAGAGTTACTTCCGGCGCTTTCCGGTTACAGCTTGAATGGTCAATGACCACAGTTGTTTGTGAACCTTCAGCTGAGATTTATGCATGCCAGTCCCTGACATCATAAATGTCCCCACCTATGCTTTAAAAATAAAGAATGATACAGGTAAAAATTCAGTTGATGAAATTGCGTTTTGTTATAACTGACCATATGTTAAATATAGGAGATGAATCTCATTACACGACCATCATGCACATAGCCACTTTTACTAAAGACGGTGGCTCCCGTAGAGGTTGCCCCTGCGCGTGCTGTAACCTCACCGTGGTGCAGGGGTGTAACATTCTCTTTGAGAATGGCCAATACAGCACAAATTGAAGTTTAGAGTAAAATTCGGTGTCCGTAAAATTCTTTGATATTTGTATTTGTATTTTTTCACAGTTCTTTACACTGTTTTTGTATAAACCTTGAATTTTTATATTGATGTTGATCATCACTTTATTTATTTGCATTACCATAGTTTGACACCCAATAGCCGATGTATTTTTCGTGCTGGGGTGTCGTTAAACATTCATTCATTCATTCCGTAGAGGTTGTATTTACGGAATTCGTTTTTATACGCAATATAATTCAGCGCTATGTGTGTACAGTAGTCGACAGGACATGGGCGTAAAACGATACTTGCGTATTATATTATAGATTATTTTTCTTGTTTTTATTTTATTTTTTATTTCTTGTCTCGTATGTAATAAAATGTTCTGTTAATGTACAATCCAATGCTTTATAGTAATAATACGAACAATAATAGAACTGTGTTGAATTAACGAATCATCGTAAGCTCTGGAGCGACAAATCGAATATGAAATACAACACCTTCTGAAAGATTTCATTAAGCTCCCGGATGTCATGTCCCGGATCAAACAACAATTTGTCCATTATGACAGGTCGTTTTTTATTTAAAGTCATAATAAACCTGACACGTGTTAATGAGTTTTGTGTTTAACAATAACAAGGATCTGTCTGTTGTTTACAGACACAAGTCTAGGTTTATGTTATGGTCAGACGTTATTATTGGTACTGTTTCTCGTTTCAGCCAGTGCAACACGACTGGTATATCGAAGGCCGCAGTATGTGCTATCCTGTTTGCGGAATGGTGCATATAAAAGATTCCTTGCTACTAATGGAAAAACAATGTAGCTGGTTTCCTCTCTAATTAAGACTATACGTTTTATGAAGATCACAGGGTATTGTGGGATAACCGCGCGGTCACCCTTAAAATCGTATTGGACGTTATCAGCCGTCCTGCTTTATTACTGTAAATAATTATGTGAAACCCTTGATTAAATAGACTTTCCCCATCTAAAATCACAAAACTGACCAGTTACGTAGTCACAAAGAAAAGAAAATTATCACTTTGGTATCATGAGTGGTTGTTTTTGCTCCTACGTACCCTACCAATAGGCCTAATAATATGCATTTTTCTTTGGATTTTTTTTAAGTGAGAAAAATACCGATTTCGTTCTATTGATGCAAATTGAAATATATTTAGTAAAATAGTATATTATATTATCAAGTCATTTATGTTATTTTACAAGTCAGGTTGATAAAAGTGAAGCGCCTTGTCGTAAATGAATGCTTTTGTTTACACTGTGCATACAGGAGTTGGTCGGAGCTGACGTCACTTTGCCCCAAGCTAGAATTCCGGATGCACCCAAAACCAAAGTTAGCAGGATTAATCACTGTTTTTAACTCTAAAATTACGCGTTTTTCATTTCTTAAAGTGTCAGTATGTGTTGGTGATCCGGGTATGCATCTTTCCAACACATGAGGCTCATGTTTGAGTTTACTCTCCCTTTAATACGCGGTCGGTTTAGAACCGACCCCTATCGGTAGGACAATCGGGCTATTTCTGGTTCCAGTCAGGGCACCACGACTTGTGTATCAAAGGCTGGGGTATGTGCTATCCTGTTTGTGGGATGGTGCATATAAAAGATCCCTTGCTACTAATGAAAAAATGTAGCGTTTTTTTCTCTCTAAGACAATATGTCAAAATTACCAAATGTTTGAAATCCAATAGCCGATGATTAATAAATCAATGTGCTCTAGTGGTGTCGTTAAACAAAGCAAACTTTAACTTTTATCCAGCCATAGTTTCTATAGACTAAATGCCAAGAAATGCAAATTAATTTTAGAAAATCGCCATCGTGTTTTATGTTGACTGTATTTAAGATAAACACAACTAGTGCACATTGATTTAATAATCATCAGCTACTGGATGTCAAACATTTAGTACTTCTGGCATATAGCCTTAGAGAAAAACCCCGCTACAGTTTTGTTTTAGTAGTAACAAGAGATCTTTTATATGAACCATCCCACAAACAGGATAGTACATACCACAGCATTTGATGTACCAGTCGTGGTAACGAGAAATAGTCCAACGGGCCTACCGACGGGGATCGATCCTAGACCGACCGCTCATCAGGCTAGAGCTTTACCACTGGTTCAACTCCCATCCCTACATATTTTATCAATGTCGATTATTTTATATAGCCTCTCATAACTCCATATGGAGTACCGGCCTCGGTGGCGTCGTGGTTAGGCCATCGGTCTACAGGCTGGTAGGTACTGGGTTCGGATCCCAGTCGAGGCATGGGATTTTTAAACCAGATACCGACTCCAAACCCTGAGTGAGTGCTCCGCAAGGCTCAATGGGTAGGTGTAAACCACTTGTACCGACCAGTGATCCGTAACTGGTTCAACAAAGGCCATGGTTTGTGCTATCCTGCCTGTGGGAAGCGCAAATAAAAGATCCCTTGCTACTAATCGGAAAGAGTAGCCCATGTAGTGGCGACAGCGGGTTTCCTCTCAAAATCTGTGTGGTCCTTAACCATATGTCTGACGCCATATAACCGTAACAAATTAAAATGTGTCGAGTGTGTCGTTAAATAAAACATTTCATTCTTTCTTTTTTCCATATGGAGTGGCTCAGAGCTATTTTAGATTCTATGGTATTTAGTGTTGTATGTTGTACGACTGGGGTGACACTTTATTAAACACTTTGTCTGTGTGTCTGTTCATTGCTGCTAAAAGACAAATGTAGCGGGTTTTCTTTGAAGACAACACGTCAGAATTATCAAATGCTTGGAATCCAATAGCCTATGATTAATTAATCAATGTGCTTTATTGGTGTCGTTAAACAAAACAAACTAACTTTTGTCTCCCACGCCGGTGTAATAAATATGTGTATTACAAAAGGAATGAACCTTTGTATTTTAATGATGTAATATACACCCCACACACGTAGGTATATACAAATATGTTTATTACATACATACATAATGAATTAATTTCAGAGTGTAACAAATACGCTAAATATTTATTATTTGTGTTCGTGGAACATTTAGCTGTAACGAAAGATGATATATTTTTTTGTAATCGTTGTTAGAAAGCCCATCTTACATTAAAGAGTAACAGGATATAACAAATATAGCTTTGTTATTGACTCGTCCTTCTATGCAACTGATACGTCATCCCCCCCCCCCCCCCCCACCCCTCTCCCCTGGGGTATAATGGTGATTGAATAATACACCTTCACACTTGATTGGTCTAACACGTCCGCTATAGGTCGCAGACACTGTGGTATTGGTTTCCATTGGCAATTTCGTATTCTATGAATACTAAGAGCATGTAGACGCCTGAAAAAGAACGTGGATGTAGATCAGTTACAATATGATGACTGCTGCTTTAGAATGTTGTCATCTGGTGGGATGGGGCGCATTAATTATTGTATTATGCCTGGTGAGTCTCGAAATATATGGGTTAATCGAATGAAAAGAAAGAGAAAGAGAAAGAGAAAGAGAGAGAGAGAGAGAGAGAGAGAGAGAGAGAGAGAGAGAGAGAGAGGGGGGGGGGAGAGAGAGAGAGAGAGAGAGAGAGATACATACAGACAACAGACAGACAGAGAGAGACAGATGGGAGCTGCTACTTGGAGCCGATGGCTTAACCACGACATCATTTCATTTTAATTCAATTTGTTTTGTGTTTATATCCAATTAAGGTTCAAGCACGATGTCCTGGGCACGCACACCTCAGCTGTCTGGGCTGTCTGTCCAGGACAGTGGATTAGTTGTTAATTGTTAGTGGTTAGTGAGAGATAAGAGGGTGTAGGCTAGTGGTCTTACACCTACCCATTGAGTCGTTAAAACTGGCTCTGGGTGGGAACCGGTACCGGTCTGCGAACCCTGTATCTACCAGCCTTATGTCCGATGGCTTAACCACGACGCCACCGAAGCCGATGATGATGATAACTTGTTTAACGTGCCCATATACCACTAGGGTTTCGAACACGCCCATCCCGAGTCCGACCTCCGATAAGATCGGTGACCTGACTCGGGATGGAAGGGGGGGGGGGGGGTAGAGTTGAAAATGGGCAGAATTTTGAAAATAGCAATTAGTAAAAAAGTTAATAGAATAAATTTAAAAAAAAAAGAAAGAAAAAAGAATTGACTGCTCGGCCGAATAATATTTATATAATTTGGAGCATTTTAGAAGGACGGTCCAAAATTAAATAAGAAAAAGAAGAGAGGATCGGACTATTTAATAATAATTTAAAAAAAAGAGTAATTTCGACATAATCTTTTGAACGCAGATCTAAAAGTTTAAAGTCCGATCGATATGTCCACGTGAGTGGCCTCGTTAAGGCCGTTTGGGTGCACAGCTTATAGGGACGAGATGGGTTGCATCCCGTCAAGAAAACCCCTAGATTGACAGTTGATAGACGTTGAAGGTGTAGTGCTGTGCTGAAATACAGATCTTGAGAAGCCGGATCCGTCTGAACGAGAGAGAGTATCAGACTAGGGTATAGTCCAGTCGTCATGGGTTGGTATAGTGGTGCGGACGGGCCCGACTCCGGAGGATACGAGATGGTATCACTATAAAGCAAATAAAGTCTAGAAAAAGAGTAGTACGGGCCGACCCCGCTTCCTATTTCTTCTTAGAGTGGGGCGGTCAATCTTCCAGTGCTGCTAGGACAGGCTCGGACATGTAGAGACTAAACGCGAACAACCGTGGCGTTCTGCAGAATGGCCGTCATACGAGTCACAAAAAAACAAGTCAACATAGTTAGACGGAGAAATGACGTGGAGGCGAGGAATCTCGCTAAAAAAGAATCCAACCTGGTGGTGCAGACTGTCGAAACGAGAAGCGTTCCAGCGTTCTATCAGTTCCAATGGCCGCATACATCCCAGTAGAAAACTTCATTTCGCTGACAAAAACAACAAAATGAAGGATCCCCAAGTCGAGCACATGAAAGCACGTACAGTGTGCACCAGCGAAACAAACACGTCTTACCGCGTGGAGCTCCAGACTGGGAATGCCGAAGCCGATGTAATACTACATCACGTAAGCCACTTTAGACCCCTAATTAATTTGCCGTGTGGTTTAAAATCTGAGTGGATTATTCTTACTAAGCATACCATCCATTTCCTTTGGTTGTATTTAGGACTGCGTGGTGTCACGGTGCCTGAGTAAGTCACACACAATAGAAAATAAATAAACTACCCACACTGTTGGCAATTGGTGAATTACAAACAGAGATCAATTCAATACCGCAGACCATTTACATGATAGATGAGGTAAAGTATAGTACA
>NC_054700.1:37695636-37728136 GCF_016097555.1 Gigantopelta aegis | reverse complement strand
TCCTCCAACATGTATATGTATCGACAGGTTTTGCTTAAAATAGCGTGATGGTCGATACTTCTATTCATTGTAATACTTGGTTAATGATTTAATGCAACCCTATTTAATTAAGCAAGTAATGCTGAAAACGGGTAAACATGTAAATATTGGAAAAGAAAAACACATGTATATATGAGTTGGGACGGGGGTGGGGAGGTTGGGAGGTAGTGGGAGAAGTGAAAAGAGAGACAGACACAGACAAAAGAGAATAGACGTACGTGTTCATTTGTTGGTGTGAGTGTGTGTGCGTGTGCGTGGGTGTGTGTGCGTGTGTGTTTTTGTGTTGTTGTTTTGTGTGGGCTTTTTATGGAGCGGGAGTTCGCTATTTTGGTTTGGTTTGATTTTTTGGTAGTTGGATGTCAAATATCCACGACAGCAGTACTCTAAACTTTTGTTAAAAAGTTTTTTGTTTTTCGACACCACTAGAGCACATTGATTTATTAATCATCGGCTGTTGGATGTGAAACATTTGGTAATTCTGACATATAGTCATAGAGAGGAAACCCGTTACATTGTCCCATTAGCAGCAAGGGATATGTCATATGCACAGACAGGATAGCACATACCACGGCCTTAAATTATATATAGGCGTGGGATCTAGGTCATTTGATAGAGCGCTTACCGAGGTGCTTGCATCGTACGATCGAATCACCTAAGTGGATCCATTCTCTGACTGGTGTTTTTTTTTTCTTTTTTTCTTTTTTGCCACACAACCAGTGCACCACGACTGGTGTATCAAATACTGTGGTATGTGTGATCCTGTCTCTCTAAAACTATAGCATGTCAGAATTACCAAATATCTGAAATCCAGTCTCCAATGATTAATAAACCAATGTGCTCTAGTGTCAAACAAAACAAACTTCAACTTTAAAATAATATAAAGTGCGTTATTTTCCAGCTAAGGCTTGCTGTTTGAAAGAAACGTGAATCGACTTGCTTTAGCTACAATGGCTACTAGAGCTGGGCGGTATACCGTATATACCGTTCGGTATCGGTATTATGTCAATACCGATTTACCGTACCAAGCACATTTCAAAATACCGAAATTTCGGTATTGAAAAATATTTCCCGGAAAGCACTACTAATACATCTGACTAACGCAAAATGGGTTGGTATAAATCAGACGAGAGCCTTGTGTATGGAATATAATTGTATTGATGAAATTAGCGGATGAGCCTTAACCCAAGCACGCATTTAAAGCAGAGTGTAGCGAAAATGGCGCTCGATATCGGTATCGTGTCAATACCGAATACCGTACCGATACCGAGGTAAATCACCAAAAAACATACCGATATCGATACTGCACCTCAAATTTCAATACCGCCCAGCTCTAATGGCTACTATAATTCAGCTACAGTAACTTAAACACTAAAATTGAACTTATACATTAAGAAGGTGCAATTCATCTTCAACACAATCTATACAAATATAAACACGTTCTTTTACGGGAATTGGTAGTCCACTGGCGTAGGAAACGGAGGGGGCAAGGGGTCATGTGCCACCCCTCCCACTTTTCAGATATTTTGCTTTATATTTGCTTTATAATAGTGTAAAAGTGTGTAAATATAAATGTGTGCCCCCTCCCTCTTTTTGGCACCTTCCTACGCTCATGGGTGGTTTGATAAGTCGTCCCGTTTCAACAAAGAAAAATCTATATATTGCGATGACATTTTCATCACATGTACATATTATATATTGCAAGACAATTTCTTGTTTAAAAGAAAAGTTAAAGTTTGTTTTGTTTAACGACACCACTAAAGCACATTGATTTACTAATCATTGGCTACAGGATGTCAAATATTTGGTAATTATGACATGCAGTCTTAGAGAGGAAACCCGCTACAAGGGATATTTTGTATGCGCCATCCCATAGACAGAATAGCACGTATCACCACCTTTGATATACCAGTCGTGGTGCACTGACTGGAACGATGTTTAAAAAATTATCTATATAATCCTAATTTCTTTCCACTTAATTGATTTCTATCGTTTCATAAATCGTGAAATCAATTCTGCTCATCAGTTCTGCTTAATGTAACCGCAAATGATGTTAATGATGACTTCCCAGTGGCGGACCCAGCGTGAAATCGAGTAGGGTTCACGACGAGGTGGTGAAGCTGGCGATAGGGAAGGTGGTGGTGGTGGTGGTAATACTTGCAATTGGTTTATGTTTTCTTAACTGGCAGGTGCAAATCCAGACTTTTATAGGCAGGAAAAAGAAGACAAAGTTTGTTTTGTTTAACGACACAACCAGAGCACGCTGAATTCATTATTAACCATCGGCTATTTGGTAATTTTGACATATAGTCTTAGAGAGGAAATCTGCTACATATTTCAATGAGTAGCAAGGGATATTGTATATGCACCAACCCACAAACAGGATAGCACATTCCACGTGGTGCACTGACTAGAGCGGGAAATGGCCTAATGGGCCCACCGACGGGGGTTGATCCTAGACCGACCGTGCATCAAGCGATCGTTTAAACTTTTTAGGAAGGAGTGCAACGCTTAAAAATGGCACCTACAGTGTTCAAATGTACACTAACATGTATTAAACATATGGTTAAATCTTCCATAGAAATATCAAGCTGATCATTATAAGCAAATAAATGCATAATATTCATCTGCAAAAACACTTGATTTTTCGGGGAACTTCGAATTTTAAAGGGGGTGAGTGCACCTCCAACAGCGTTCTCTTGGACCCACGTTTGCAGTCCTCCAGGGGCAGTTCATATGGTTAAATGGATGACATAAAACTGAATTGATACAAGTAATGAACTGAACTGAACTGAACTGAACTGAACTAACCTTGCGTACGTTTCCTGCAGTTTTTATTAATATGCAGAGGAGCCATGCCCCTTCGCCCATCACGCCCCCCCCCCCCCAACATATTTTAAGTGTGCCTGTCACCCCATAACACGACTCACTGACAGTGTGGATGCATCCCACAATATATAATCCTGGCAACCCCAATGCCAACGCACCCCACCTCCTACTGCATCGGTCCTGATAAACAAACGAACGAACGAACGAAAGAAAGAAATAAATAAATGGGTTTTTTATTTAACGACGCACTCAACACATTTTATTTACGGTTATATGGCATCAGACATATGGTTAAGGACCACACAGATTTTGAGAGGAAACCCGCTGTCGCCACTACATGGGCTACTCTTCCGATTAGCAGCAAGGGATCTTTCATTTGCGCTTCCCACAGGCAGGATAGCACAAACCATGGCCTTTGTTGAACCAGTTATGGATCACTGGTCGGTGCAAGTGGTCTACACCTACCCACTGAGCCTTGCGGAGCACTCACTCAGGGTTTGGAGTCGGTATCCGGATTAAAAATCCCATGCCTGGACTGGGATCCGAACCCAGTACCTACCAGCCTGTGGACCGATGGCCTGCCACGACGCCACCGAGGCTGGTACGAACGAACGAATGAACAAAAAAACATAATCAACCACTTACCTCTATTGGTATATCCACTCAGCATTTGAAGAAAACAATGCAACAGAACAACACAGTAGTTAAATGCTATTCGGTAGTATTCTATATATGCACATATATTTTACATTTATATACACTTGAAATAAATATGCTTATAAATATCAACAGCGATTCAGTTCGCACATTTCTGAAGTTAAAACAATAGGCAAAAGAATGTACGTAGTATCGCTTTGACGATAATAAGTATATTGAAACGCCACAGCATTAATGACGTCACACCAAAGGATTGTTGACGTTTTCATGGTAACGTTCTCGGCAATTTTCGTAACTTAGGGGAAATTGTCGATATACCATTGGAACGCGCACCTCCAGACCCTTACCCTGGATCCGCGCCTGACAGGGAATAAACGTAGAGCAGAACTATGTACAGTAATAATCCATTGTCCGTCACCGGCGAATACCAGCGGTGACATGCTAATTGTTATTTCCTATTTGCTCGTTGCTAATTGCTTAATGTAGGTAGGCTACCCGTTCTCCAAATCGATGTTCTAAAGGCTGTGGATTACACTGTAGTCGACGTACTACTAGTATATATGGTGAAAAGCATTTCCGAGTTTTGATCACAATGAGGCAAGACCTTTGTTCATGCTCTCTCGAGTTACCCCCCCCCCCCCCCCCCACCACCACCACCACCACCACAGCTACGGAATGCTATTGGAGTACCGGGTATCGTACACCGGGTCACGGGCTTCCGTGACCTTGGTGTACGGAAACCCACCAGCCCCGAAGAAAGGACGAATTAGGAAGAGGAAACGCGCGCCAGGGAAGGAACGGGGGGGGGGGGGGGGGGGGGGGGCAAAGCCAGCGGTTAAACCGCTGGTGGCGGCTCCTTCTTTGATGCCGCCCCCAGCCCAGCCTACGACCATACGGAAGAAGATGGACAAGCTCCAGCCAGACACCACACGGCCGACTACGCCACCACCAGCACCGTTTACAGTAATGTTTCCGGAGTTGGCGACAAGGCACCCTAATCGCCGGTCATATTCAACTTCGGAGATAGATCGTGCTACCAAGGAGGAGCACGCCCGGAGTTCGGCCCAACTCGCCGTTGGAAAGAGGAAGGCGGAGACTACTGCGACCATCAGCAGAGACCCACCTCAACAAACGCCGCCGCCCCCCAAAAGGGGCGGAACCAGTGGAAGGCACCAAAGCCTGGACGCTCCACGGCAAAATGAGCAGGCGATACGGCAACTGCTACCTGACTAACATCATCAAACCGGAACAACTTATTTGCAGACCGAATACTCCGGGATACCGTGAGATCACCGACGGCGAAGGATAGCTGGAAACCCACTCGGTCAAGCTCAACGATGGCATCGATGGCCTATGTGTAACATACTGCAGGGATCAACTTTACAGCCAGGCTCTGCTGCTTGCCCAGATGGACAACGTTTCAATCCATCGAATCATGAAGAAGGTCTTCGGAGTGGAACAGTATACCAAGGCCACCAAGACCTTGTTGACTCCGGAATTTCTACAATTCCTGCCGAACTTCGACCCCAGAGTCTGGCTGTCCTCGCCGTAGACACCAACCTCCTACCAACCTCCTACCAACCTCCTTTGCCTCCGTGAGTATGGACTTTACTAGACTTTAATTCTTTAGGCGGCCATTTCAAAAAAAAAGAAACTCAGTCGGTAACCTTTTATTTTCGGCAGTCCGTCTAAATTGCTCAAATCACCTTAAAACCATTTCGGTCGAGCAGTCAAAATTACTTTTTGGTTTAACTTTCTAGTCCAGACAGGTTTAGACGCAGTTATCATATGTAGACTCAGATACTTGACAAGTTTTACCGAGGAATCGAACTTCAGCCAATCAGAACACGGCTCCCACTCGGTGTTACTTGAGGTCTGCTTGGTGTCTGCTAGTCGGTCCGCGCTCGCGCTGGACTTCACTAAATGGCTTTTTTCCAAATTCCGCCCACCTCAAACTCAATCCCCCCCCCCTCCTGCTCCGGAGTTGGTCACTGGCGAAGTTGCCCATTGCCCATATGGTGAAAAGTACACACAAGAGATCCTTGCTATTAATAAAAGAAGAAAAAAGTTAAGTTCATATATAATGATATCGGAATTAATCTGTAAGTCGAGATTAAGCTGTGCCACTGTCATATACCAGGCGCGTGCGCAGGGGGGGGGGGAGGTTTAGGGGACGACCCCCCCCTCAAGGCGAAAAACAATGTGGTCAGAAAGCACCTCAGAATAGCCCAGAACCCCCGCCACGGGCTTCGCGCCTACGGTGCTCGCGTTGTCGGGCTTCGCCGGACACCTCCCCCCCCCCCCCCTGCATAATTTCCTGCGCACGCCCCTGTATACTGAACAAAATTAATTAATTGCCAGTCAGGGATTCTGCTTTTGTTTAGCTTTAAATACGCCTGTAGTATTGTTTGTGTAAACTTCATTGATACTTATGTCGCGGAAGAATGAGAACCTTCATTCACCGGGGGGCGGGGTGGGGGAGTGGAGGGGCGGGGGCGGGCAAATGGGGGCGGGGGGCGAGTGGAGGGGCGGGGGCGGGCGAGTGGAGGGGGGGGGGGGGGGGGGGGGGGGGGGGAGGGGCGGGCGAGGGTTAGGAGGTAGTAGGCGTGGCTTAAATGTTTCGGTTCATCGAGATATGAACAAAAAAGTAAGCACCTATGAATTTATGTCTATTTATATTGAATGAGATCAGTTGATAGATTACATAGACGGGTTGGTTTTATGGCTTTGCCCGCAGCAGTACCTGTATATGAGTTTAACGTCATGATGGGACTTCACAGTCTGTTTGAACTTGAACAGGTTTGATTGACACAAGTGGTGCCCCATTTAGGAGATAGTTGATCTCTGTTTCCTTTCTTCAAAAGGTGGTATTGTCCACAGGCACTCCCCACACAATAATCCATCCCCGGGGAGCTGTATATACATGCATATAATTATATAGTAGAGAGTTAACATTTAGTGATATCTGAATATACAGTTATTGACGTAACTTCAGATAACCATATGTACGTACATACATGTACGTTCATTTTTTCACGGTACTATCTATATATATTGACGTCAGGCCACAATCCTGAAACTATCTATGTAAAGACACACACACACACACACACACACACACATACACACGCGCGCGCACACACACACACACACACACACGCACACACACATACACACAAAAGCAAAAAAAAAACCCCACAACAAAACAGTCACCTCTTAAAAAAATAAAAAGAAGACAAGAAGGAAATGTTTTATTTAACGACGCACTCAGCATATTTTATTTACGGTTATATTGCGTCGGACATATGGTTATGGACCACACAGATACTGAGAAAGGAAATCCGATGATGTCGCCACGTCATGGGCTACTCTTTTCGATTAGCAGCAAGGGATCTTTTATATGCACATATAATAATATACTAGTAGTATGTCGACTATAATGTAGTCCATAGCCATTAGAACATCAATTTAGAGAACGGATACCTACATTGAGCAATTAGCAACCAGCAAATAGGAAATAACAATTAGCATGTCATCTCCGGTATTACAATAAATCATGTTCAAAATACAGACTACAATACAAATATATTTGTCTTTGCTTCGCTCCTAAGTCAGTGACGTCATGTCAAAGGAAAAAAAAATATATTACATCATACTTTTACTTACTACAAAGCGTTTTCATTGAATATCATAGTAAGGAGAATAGATAATTGGGTTTTTATTTATTTATTTATTTATTATTATTATTATTATTTTTTTTTTTTTTATTATTATAATCTTTTCTTTTTTTTGGGGGGGGGGGGAGATTTCTTTAATAAAAACACAATAAAATTGCTTACAGATACTCCTAAAGCCCCGGTCACACTGTCAATGATCAGGACGCCGGATTAGCGACGGATACGATCCGGCATCATTCGTGACAATCCATTGTGGTCCGTAGAGGTCCGTAGCTATCCGTATTAAATCCCTGATCAATCGTAATAGTACTTGTATGTCCGTGAAAATTATGAACATGTCCAAAAATTGATCACGGATCGAACAACCGTAGTATATCCGTACTAAACTGTACCGCTCCTTAGCGACCCATAGCGACCCGTGGCGCTCCCCGTTGTCAACTAACTCCTATCCTTAATAATCCTTGGTTTATCCGTCGAAAACCGTAGTTAAACCGTGGTGCATCCGCGGAGAACCGCGGATAGACCACTATCCGGGGTCATCCGTGAGGTTTTCATCCGTCGTGGATCCTGCCAGACGATCATTGACAGTGTGACCGGGGCTTAATGGGTGTAGTATTAGAATAGGGATAATATCACGAGTGCATAAGAAAACCACGTTCTGTTAACTGGGTTAGTCAAATACGAGACCTGCTTCTCACTAATGGTTTTGGTCACATATGGTATAATCAAAATGTAGGAAATTTCAACAGTTCTCCAAAATGTCTGTTATACAAATTCGTTGTTAATAATTATTGTTTACAACCTTATCTTCAGAAACCTATTGCCTTGAAATACAAACATATTTTGAGTAAATATAGATTGTCTTCCCATAATCTCTTTATATAAACAGGCAGATACCACAATATTGACAGGAATAATAGAATTTGTCGTCTGTGCAATATGAATGTAGTAGAAGATGAATATCACTTTGTTCTAGTGTGTCCTTTCTTCAGTAACATAAGAGATAAATATATTAAACCTTTTTATTATAATAAACCATCAACATTTAAATTAATGCAACTACTGTCCAGCGACAATTCAAAACAGCTAATTAAATTGTGTAAGTATTTAAACACTGCTACCACACATAAAACAGACAACATTGATACATGACATATGTTATTATATTGTATATTATTGCCATACATGCATTACTCATTTACTATAGAATTTTATCGATTGTAAACCGATGCTACATACCATTCCCCGCAGTGTGCACATTTATATTATTTTGGCAAAAATAAAATGTGTGTTTACTGTTGTTAACTATAAGGATTTAGCACAAAATTGTTGGATTTAGGGACTCGACTTTGTTCAGTCCCTAAATCCAAATTTTATGATAAATCCTTTTAGTTAACAACAGTAGTATAAGGGCCTTCCTGGGGCCATGACCTATTTCCGTGACCTTGACCTTGGTGTCTGGCCTTGGTGTGAGTCATAGTGGTGTGGTCTACTAGGGTGAACGCTCGCCCCGTGTCCCTGACTGACTTAGGTTGGTACTGATGTCTTTGGACTGGCCCTGACTGACTTAGGTTGGTACTGATGTCCTTGGACTGGTCCTGACCGACTTAGGTTGGTACTGATGTCCTTGGACTGGCCCTGACCGATTTGTTTAGCATTGACCGACTTAGAAGGCAGTGACTGGTATACCTGGGCAAATGTGCGACCTTGGTGCAAGTCATAGCCTTGACGTACTTGGTGTGTGACTCGTCGCCTAGCCTTGACAGGGATGGTGTAGGATCCCAAATTGCTACTAATGGGAAAGTGCAGCGGGTTTCCTCTCTAAAACTGTCAGAAGTATGTTTCACATCCAATAGCCGATGATTAATAAATCGAGATGCTCTAGTGGTGTCGTTAACCTACCACTTCTAAGGACTGCCCGACGCGAGGTAGTGTATTTAATTTTAGCGCGCTGAATGATGAATGGTTATCACTGTTTACATCCGGCAAGTGATGGTATCTTGTGTTGTCAGTCTCTAAATAAAATACTCGTATCTCATGTGGTAGACATTTTTTTTCTATTATTATTTTTTAAATTAGTTTATTTATTTATTTATTTATTTGTTTTTATTTTATTTATTTATTTGTTTATGTATTTATTATGTTCAAGCAGAACCCAATACAAGCATCCTCTAATAACCCTGTGTGGACGGGACGTAGCTCAGTGTTCCCTTGATGTGCGGTAGGTCTGGGATCGATCCCCGTCGGTGGGCCCATTGGGCTATATCCAGCCAGTGCTCCACAACTGAACAACGACCGTGGTATGTGCTATCCTGCCTGTGGGAAGCGCAAATAAAAGATCCCTTGCTGCTAATCGGAAGAGTAGCCCATGTAGTGGCGAGAGCGGGTTTTCTCTCAAAATCTGTGTGGTCCTTAACCATATGTCTGACGCCATATAACCGTAAATAAAATGTGTTCAGTGCGTCGTTAAATAAAACATTTCTTTCTTTCCTCAATCAATATCTGTGTGGTCCTTAACCATATGTCCGTATAACCGTAAATAAAATGTGTTGAGTAAATAAAACATTTCCTTCCTCATAAAATAAAGATTAATTGAATACAAATATTTATTTTTAGTATTTTGTTTTAGTCATAGGGAAAGAAAGACATATTTGTCTCGAAGAAAGGAATGTTTGTTAAGAAGAAAGGCATATGCGTTAAGAAGAAGAAAGGAATATTTGTTAAGGAGAAGAAAGGGATGTTTGTTAAGGGAAGAAAGGAATGTGTGTCTGTGTGTGTGTGTGTGTGTGTGTGTGTGTGTGTGTGTGTGTGTGTGTGTGTGTGAAACATCCCCAACCCACTGCTTTGAAGAAAGAACGCGTGACTGCAACTCAACCCTCCAACCTAACCTATGATCTTTTAACTGCATTTTAAACACAAGTATTTCCCTAGAGTACAAGCCTTTTTACAGGGCTTTTTAATTACCAAATGGGTAAATACAGTGGTCGATCTAGGATCGATCCCCGTCGGTGGCCTATTAAGCTATAGCCAACCAGTGTATTATGTCTGGTATATCAAAGGTCGTGGTATGTTCTGTCTTGTACACACAGCTCTTGCTACTATAAAGTAGCGGTAGAAATATCCAATCACAAATCTAGTCATAGAGTAAAAAACACAAAAAACAAACGCAATGGTTTGGTTTTTCATTTTTTTATTTCTAAATTACAATCACTGGTCTCTCTAGAGACAACTACACATGAAATTGACACACATTGGGTTACATCGAGAGGCCTTAATGGCGACATGCGAATAATATGAGTGTTCATTTCTCTTCATCATCGTCGTCCTCTTCATCGTCGGTATCGTCGTCGTCTTGTTCATCCAAATATTCGCCTATCCATAAACGATACTGATTTAATTTAGAACGAATCTGTGGTCTCACATCTTTGTCTGGATTCACAAACTGTAAAATGTTCCTGGTGTTGGGACCTTTGTCAAAGTAATGCATATACGTCAGAAAGCGAGAGTACGTGTCTTTAAATAACTTCCATTGCAATGTCTTCATGTTTCTTTCAATGGCATCTTGGGACATGTTTTTTTCTTCGTAGCGTTTCCTCTTGCTTTGGAGATAGTCACGATTGATGTCGAATTCACGTTCCACCATGAGACGAATGCCTTCGTTTTCCAGGTCGGGCGACGGCTCTCCATTTCCCTTTTCGCACGTTTTCACGTGTCGCTGCAAGTCGCTTCCGTCTTTAAAGACCAGACCACACGTATCGCAAGACTGCATCCTCTTGACTAATTTGCAGGTAGAGCTCTTTCTTCGACAGTGGTTGCACGTCTTCTGAGACATTCGCCGTTACGCTCGTGCTTTTATACCATTCGGACGGCCCCGTCTCTAAACCATTAGGCCGAAGACGCCAATGTTCGGGTGTGGTCGGTTTCAAGTCCACCAAGAGATGTCCGTAGGGCCTGTGGGTAGCTTCCTCAAACTGATGCATGAAATGACTAGTGTTTTCCGGATACATCTGCCGTTCCAAAGTCAGAACCTGCTGCTTGTCGATGGGGGTTGTTGAACAGCGCTAGATAATGGCAGTTTCTTCTCTGTGTCGGGTCCTTGCTGTGATACAGGTTCTGGTTGATAGCGATGACGGATAAGTTTCTGTGATGACTTCCTTCTGTGAACAGGTCGGTGATCCTTGGGTCTTTATTAGCCATACACATCAGGTCGTCCAACACGATGAGATTTCTGACTCTGGGATCCAAATAACGATCCTTTTCCAAATTCTCAGGTATACCTTGAACAAATTTCACTCGAGCAACCTTTTTGATCATATCATAGGGGGGTTGTCATCGTTTGTAGAGCCAGATGACGCGCTGGGGAGGCGGCTGGATTTTACCATCTCTCAACAATTTGTATACCAAAAATGTCTTTCCACACGACGTGGGTCCCGACACGATCATGGTGAAGGGATGTAGCAATCTTAGGGGATGCTGCTTCTGCTGTGGTGGTGGTGGTGGTGGCTGCTGATGTGGTGGTTGTGGTGGTTGTGGTTGTGGTGGTGGTGGTGGCTGCTGCTGTGGTGGTGGTGGTGGTGGTGGTAGACCTTTAGCATGTTTTTGTTGAAAATGTCTTAACATGGCGTCTCTCCTCGAGAATGTGAAACCACATTCTGAACATGTGCTCTGCATGACGACTCTAAATGAAATGACGATATCTGACCCACATAGTTCCTTTTATAGCTTATTTAGAAATGCTTCTGCAGTTTCGGGGCTTTCCAACCCGTACCACGTTGTTGTTGTTGTTGTTTCCGTTTCAGATCGGCTTTGGCTTGCTCTACCACTTGTTGTGTTGGGGAGACTATGACGACTTTGGGTGTCGGGGTCTTGTTCTGTTCCTCTTTTTCTTTTTTCCACGTGGGATCGTAGAGTTCTAGACATCGATCCACACTGTACATGATCTGACTTTCCCCACCACGTTGAATTTCGAAGTGAGGTTGAAGTTTACCTTGTGCCTGCAGTTTATAGAAACGGGTCCACTTATCCACGTCGGGTACATATAACTTGTACTGGTCTGACATGTTGCTCCTCTGAAAGTTCTACCTCAAATGACGAGTTTTCCAAAACTATTTTACTTATATACCTTATGACGCATAAAGATATGGTAAGGAATGTTTGAATGTGTGTGATACGTATGACCAGAGTCCCTCCTCCCAAGCACAAATCTCATCGTGCGAGCTCCCAAAAAACATCGTTGCCAAAATATTACCCTTTACCAGTGTTACTACCATAGGGACACGTCCAGAGACACACTCATGGACCCAGGACATAAATAAGAAAGCAAAACCTGTTATTCACGGTTTTATTCACAACATACAACATGAAAACATAGCACACAAGTGTCTAAAACATTTAATGTCTGAACAGGTGGTTCACATAAGGACATCTTGGAGAGAGTCTGTAATGTTCCATCACTGGGTCGTCTGTCTTCTTCCATCGGTAGACGCGAAGTCCGCAACAGTAACAGGTGATGGCATCGTGGTCTCCCGTGTAGTAGAAACCGGCCTTGGCAAGTTCTTTTGGTTTTTGACGTAATTGTATGGGCCACCGAGCATACGTCAGCATCCGGGCATAGAAATGTCTCATTTCGGGACGATGACAGAACACGTAACGTCTCGAATAGCAATCTTCCTCACAGGCAGCATCTGTTTCACAGGCAGCATCTGTTTCACAGGCAGCATCCGTCTGATCTGTGGGTTCATCCATGAGTTCGCCATCTTCAGTTCCAACCCCAATGTCACGTGTAGCATCCGTTTGATCCGTATAATGAATACTCTTCTTCTCCTTATCTTGTCTTTCTGAACATTTGCAGACCAAGACGTCGTCCTCGTCGCTACTGCTGCTGCTACTAACACTGCTCGAATATCCCGATGTCATTTTCTTCGTACCAGAATATCTTCAAACTCCAAAGCAAAAATAGATCTCGTTCACAGAACTTTCGGCATGCGAATGACGCTACTAACAAAACATCCCTTTTTATATCTAAATACGAGCCTACATAGGTCAAGGCCAGTCGTAAGTAGGCCAAGGACAATAGTCTGGGGGACAGTCCAAGGGCACAACGGAACTAGTCTAAGGTCAGGGCATGACTCACACCAAGGCCAGACACATGCCAAGTATGCCAAGGTCGGTCCATGACTCACACCAAGGTCAGACACCTGCCAAGTGTGCCAAGGTCGTTCTTTCTTCAAAGCAATGGGCTGGGGATATTTCACACACACACACACACACACACACACACACACACACACACACACACACACACACACAGACACACATTCCTTTCTTCCCTTAACAAACATCCCTTTCTTCTCCTTAACAAATATTCCTTTCTTCTCCTTAACGCATATGCCTTTCTTCTTAACAAACATTCCTTTCTTCGAGACAAATATGTCTTTCTTTCCCTATGACTAAAACAAAATACTAAAAATAAATATTTGTATTCAATTAATCTTTATTTTACGAGGAAGGAAATGTTTTATTTACTCAACACATTTTATTTACGGTTATACGGACATATGGTTAAGGACCACACAGATATTGATTGAGGAAAGAAAGAAATGTTTTATTTAACGACGCACTCAACACATTTTATTTACGGTTATATGGCGTCAGACATATGGTTAAGGACCACACAGATTTTGAGAGAAAACCCGCTGTCGCCACTACATGGGCTACTCTTCCGATTAGCAGCAAGGGATCTTTTATTTGCGCTTCCCACAGGCAAGGATAGCACATACCACGGTCGTTGTCCAGTTGTGGAGCACTGGCTGGATATAGCCCAATGGGCCCATCGACGGGGATCGATCCCAGACCTACCGCACATCAAGGGAACACTCGTACCTTTCACGCTCAAGTCGACTACGCTAACTACTGAGCTACCGAGACATTGGCAAAGCCAGTCATTTAAATCATATATATGTGTGGGTGTGTGCGCGCTCGCGGGATGAAGCGACGAAATACGTCCGTTCATAATAATCTTGTGAATGCGCTATCAGATAGTGTAGAACGAGAATTCCTTTTTTCACCTATTTTAATCATTTCGTCTTTCTGCCAGACTTTGAGAACGTAACTTCTAGAAGTTCCGTAGAGTATTTTATTTAGAGACTGACAACACAAGATACCATCACTTGCCGGATGTAAACAGTGATAACCATTCATCATTCAGAGCGCTAAACGTAAATACACTACCTCGCGTCGGGCAGTCCTTAGAAGTGGTAGGTTAACGACACCACTAGAGCATCTCGATTTATTAATCATCGGCTATTGGATGTGAAACATACTTCTGACAGTTTTAGAGAGGAAACCCGCTGCACTTTCCCATTAGTAGCAATTTGGGATGCTACACCATCCCTGTCAAGGCTAGGCGACGAGTCACACACCAAGTACGTCAAGGCTATGACTTACACCAAGGTCGCACACCTGCCCAGGTATACCAGGCACTGCCTTCTAAGTCGGTCAATGCTAAACAAATCGGTCAGGGCCAGTCCAAGGCCATCAGTACCAACCTAAGTCTGTCAGGGCCAGTCCAAGGACATCAGTACCAACCTAAGTCAGTCAGGGACACGGGGCGAGCGTTCACCCTAGTAGACCACACCACTATGACTCACACCAAGGCCAGACACCAAGGTCAAGGTCACGGAAAGTAGGTCATGGCCCCAGGATGGCCCTTATACTACTAACAACGAAACACAGTGATATTATCCCCTAAATAAAATTATTGGAATGTATGTTTAAGTTTTGGGTGGATAGGGGTATTTAATTCAGAAATAGTTTTTTGGTCAATATAAGGCGCCAAATGAATGTATCTTAACGCTGCAATCTCGGGGTTTACATTCATTCAGTTATACTTATTTTCGTGTTTATATCCAATTAGGGTTCAAGCACGCTGTCCTGGGCACATACCTCGACTATCACGGCTGTCTCTCCAGGACAGTGGGTTAGTTGTTGGTGGTTAGTGAAAGAGAGAAGTCGGTGTAGTGGTCTTACAACTAACCATTGATTCGTTAAACCTCGCTCTGGGTGGGAGCCGGTACCGGGCTGCGAACCCAGTACCTACCGGTCTGATGGCATAACCACGACCCCACCGAGGCCTGTCGGGGTTTAAATACATTATTTGACCATTTAGAGTCTATGATTTTTTATGAAATATACAAGAAAGAAGAAATAGATTTAGTATAATTTTAAGGGAATTCCTAATTTACGTGTTTGCTCAACTTCTTGAGCTTTGAATAAAAAAAGAAGAAAGAAATGTTTTATTTAACGACGCACTCAACACATTTTATTTACGGTTATATGGCGTCAGACATATGGTTATGGACCACACAGATTTTGAGAGGAAACCCGCTGTCGCCAATACATGGGCTACTCTTTCCGATTAGCAGCAAGGGATCTTTTATTTGCGCTCCCACAGGCAGGATAGCACAAACCATGGCCTTTGTTGAACCAGTTATGAATCACTGGTCGGTGCAAGTGATTTACACCTACCCATTGAGCCTTGCGGAGCACTCACTCAGGATTTGGAGTCGGTATCTGGATTAAAAATGCCATGCCTCGACTGGGATATGAACCCATTACCTACCAGCCTGTAGACCGATGGCCTAAGCACGACGCCACTGAGGCCGGTGAGCTTTGAATAACGTACCTTTGTTTTGATGCACGTAACCCAATGGTAAAGTGCTCACCTGGTGCGCTGCCAGTCAGGGATCAATCTCCGTCGCTGGGCCCATTGGGCTATTTCTCGTTTCAGCCAACGCACCATGACTTGTATATCAAAGGCCGTGATATGTGCTATCCTGTCTGTGGGATGGTACATATAAAAGGTCACTTGCTACCAGTGGTAAAATGTAGCGGGTTTTATTTCTAAGACTATATGTCAAAATTACCAATGTCTGACATCCAATAGCCGATGATTAGAGGGACATTCCCGAGTTTGCTGCATTGTAAGATGTTTCCGACTAATAATATATTTCTACGATTAAACTTACATTAAATACATTTTCTTGTTTAGAATATCAGTGTCTGTATATTCAATGTGTTTCTGGTCGTCTTAATATTTGTAAGAAGCCCAGACTGGATTTTGTCTTCAAATAATTTCGTACGTACGAAAAAATCTTTTTTAGGAAATAAAATAAAATTTAACCTAGTACAAATATTAAAACGATCAGAAACACGTATAATATACAACCACTAATATTTTATGCAGAAACCTATATTTTATATGTAATTACAGTCCTCAAAAAGTCTCTGTTAGTCGATAACAACTTAAACATTGCAGCAAAGTCAGGAATGTCCCTTTAATAAATCAATATGCTTTAGTGGTGTCGTTAAACAAAACAAACTTTAAGTTTCTTTCAATGCAATATATTATGTAGCTACTGTGCATTTTGAATGGAAACTATTTAGGGGTGGCAGCAGGCTTGTAACCCCGCAACTGAACTTTCTTTCTTAATTACCAATACTTTCTCAAGTTTACGTAGGGGTCAGGGTAATGTCTGCGAACGCTTTTTAAAAAAAAAAAAATTGATTAAAATAACCTAACAAAATTAACATTTTTAATTATCGCTTTTAGGAGGGTGGAGAACTATACCAAAATATAGTACAGTTTGTACACTAATGAAGTTTTCAATATCTATTCATCCATGGATCCATCCATCCATCCATCCATCCATCCATCCATACATACATATTTTTATCTTTCTATTTGTCCGTATGTCTGTCTGCCTATCAATCTTTCTTATTTAATTATTAATTTTGTTTATTTTATTTTATATTTCAAAGGGACATTCCCGAGTTTGCAGCAATTTTAAAGATGTTATCGACTAAAAGAGACTTTTTAACGATTGTAATTACATATCAAATATGTTTTTCTGCATAAAATACTAGTGACTGTATATTATTTGTGTTTCTGATAGTTCTAATATTTGTACTAGGTCAAATTGCATTTTATTTCCTAAAATATTTTTTTTTTTGTACGTACGAAATTATTTGAAGAGAAAATCCCGTTCGGGCTTCTTAAGACGACCAGAAACACATTGAATATACAGACACTGATATTCAAAACAAGAAAGTATATTTAATATGTAAGTTTAATCGTAGAAATATTTTATTTGTCGGAAACATATTACAATGGAGCAAACTCAGGAATGTCCCTTTAATCAAGCTAAGATACGTTTTGACAGTAAGTTACGAGATCACCTGAATCATGTTGATTTTACCGTTACTCCACCTATTTTCAGATGTTTTATTAATAACCTTTACAATATATTAATTTTATACAATTATTATTATTATTGCTAACAAGATATTAAACCAGTTTAATCAGGGCCACGAAGTCCTGACATATTTATGAAGTGGAGCAGACGATTTTGCAATGATTTCGAGACAAAGGATCGTTGGTAATCATGGTTTATTACTTTTGTCCAAGTAATCTTGTTAAACTGATTACGATCTAGCAATAATAGGCAGTACACGTTATTATCTTGCTAACTTGAAATACATATTTAGAACTGTATATTGCGGTTATTTACTTTCTGATTTTGTAACTGGCATTTCAGAAAGCCACAAATCATTCAGTATTTAATATCCCTAGACACATTCAAATCGCTCTTCTATCTCGTTACATCCTGGTAAGAAAACACGAAATCTAAAAGTCATTTTATTTAAAAGGTTATCATATGTAGAGGTAATGTGGTTTAATTTGCGTGTGTGCACATATTTTTAAACATTACATAAAATGATTTTTGTTTTTTGTAAATGTTATTTTATTATATTTTCAAAATATCTTTACTGAATGGATTATGTATCGCGTAAACATGAAATGAAATATGCCTGCTTGTCTGCCTACCTGTCTGACTGTCTGTCTGTCTGCCTGACTGTCTGCCTACCTGTCTGTCTGCCAACCTGCCTCTGTCTGTCCGACTGTCCGCCTGCCTGCCTGGCTGCCTTCCTGCCTGCCTGCCTATCTGCCTGCCTGCCTATCTGTCTGTTTGTCTGTCTGTCCGTTTGCCTGCCTGCCTATCTGTCTGTTTGTCTGTCTGTCCGTTTGCCTGCCTGCCTATCTGTCTGTTTGTCTGTCTGTCCGTTTGCCTGCCTGCCTATCTGTCTGTTTGTCTGTCTGTCCGTTTGCCTGCCTGCCTATCTGTCTGTTTGTCTGTCTGTCCGTTTGCCTGCCTGCCTATATGTCTGTTTGTCTGTCTGTCCGTTTGCCTGCCTGCCTATCTGTCTGTTTGTCTGTATGTCCGTTTGCCTGCCTGCCTATCTGTCTGTTTGTCTGTCTGTCCGTTTGCCTGCCTGCATATCTGTCTGTTTGTCTGTCTGTCCGTTTGCCTGCCTGCCTATCGATGAAACAAGTAGAGTCTCCACGAGTATTCGGGCACGGGTCGAGTCTAGCAAGACTCGAGTATTGGTTCACAGGACTCGAGTACCCGTACAATGAGGACAATGTAGAACAACTATTCCAGCAGTAACTAATCAGCAATATAAGTTACACAATAATTATATGGTCATGTGCTAGTTTCTCTTTTTAATCTGGTCGTCCGTCCGTCACAATACTGAACGTATCAACCGGTTTCTAAATGCAATACAATGCCATGAGTGCTGGACTTAAGATGCATAATTCTATTTTACTTTATTCCTTAGTCTCATTATCATCTAGTATAAGTGTCGGGTACTCGGGTCCGTGTCGAGTTTGACCCTCGAGTACTAGAGTCCAATACTTTGGACTCGTGGAGGCCCTAGAAACAACACATTATTGTTGCGAGCCGTGACCGGGATGCGAACACAGTACCTACCAGCCTAAGTTCCGATGATTTAACCACTACACCTCTGAAGCCGGTGTGCCGGTTTGAGATTGTAACCGGTTTGAGATTGTCCTTTGCTTATTGCACATGCGTCAAAATCGAAGGGCAATCCGAAACCGCTGCTGCACAGAACGTGGTATTAGTCCATGGGCCAGAGTCGAAATTGGTATCACCTTGGCGGGCAAATTCTCATGGTGTTTTTTCTTTAATAGCCCTATGCCTGTAGTTAATAAATTAGTATGATAGACTTTTGTAAGGAGTAGCCTTTTGGTGGATATCACTCCATAAACATAGTGAGGTGAGGACAAATTCTTGTACAATATTTTAAGGGTAGGAATAACAAAATGTATCATAACTTTGCAACCAATGGAATAGCCACCTAAATTAGCACTCAAACTGTTTATATTAGCCTCCTCGACACACTGCTATATAATATATACAAATTAGTGTAATAATGAGGTCACCAGAGATCAAAAGGTCATAACATTGTCTTGATTTTAAAAATCCGACACCTTGGCATTAAAGGGACATTCTTGAGTTTGCTGCAATTTTTAAGATGTTATCGACTAACAGAGACTTTTTAACGATTGTAATTACATGTCAAATATATTTTAATGCATAAAATATTAGTGGCTGTATATTAAACGTGTTTCTGACCGTTCTAATATTTGTACTGGCTTAAATTTCATTTTATTTCCTAAAAACTATTTTTTCGTATTATTTGAAGACAAAATACAGTTTGGGCTTCTTACAAATATTAAGACGACCAGAAACACATTCAATATACAGACACTGATATTCTAAACAAGAAAATATATTTAATATGTAAGTTTAATCGTAGAAATATTTTATTAGTCGGAAACATCTTACAATGCCGCAAACTCAGGAATGTCCCTTTAATGGTACTACTGCTTCATGTATGAGGGATATTTTCAACTCAACTACCTAGAATGTGAATGATAGACACCCTGTCAGTAATTAAAGGGGTCATTGTTAAATTGTTTTGAAAATAGCTGCCTTTACAGCAAACGACAGAAAGTCATATTTACAAAACTAACATAAAAGTGTGAAAAACCCAATCAAAAACAGTATGTACAAATCCTATGACGGTACCAAATCAAATCATCTTTGGTCCTGATGATGATATGTGTGGATGTGACAACTACATACAGAGAGAGTAAACAATAATTGACTGATCAGAAAATAATGCAAAACATGGACCCATGGACCTCTGTGTACTGATAAGGGTTAAACATATTTATAAATGGACCAGACGTTTGGCAATACACATATAATTATAACTAGTTATTGTCTTAGGATATCGGCTTTATCCTGCGAATGTGAGACGGGTGAATGCCGCGAGGCTCTTAAGACAGTAACCAGTTATTTTATTTATCCTGCAATGCACATAAAACAGTAACCAGTTATTTTTATTTATCCTGCAATCCACATAAAACAGTAACCAGTTATTTTATTTATTCTGCAATCCACGTAAAACAGTAACCAGTTATTTTATTTATCTTGCTATCCACGTAAAACAGTAACCAGTTATTTTATCTATCCTGCAATGCACATAAAACAGTAACCAGTTATTATATCTATCCTGCAATGCACATAAAACAGTAACCAGTTATTTTATTTATCCTGCAATGCACGTAAAACAGTAACCAGTTATTTTATTTATCCTGCAATCCACGTAAAACAGTAACCGGTTATTTTATTTATCCTGCAATCCACGTAAAACAGTAACCGGTTATTTTATTTATCCTGCAATCCACGTAAAACAGTAACCAGTTATTTTATTTATCTTGCAATCCACGTAAAACAGTAACCAGTTATTTTATTTATCCTGCAATGCACGTAAAACAGTAACCAGTTATTTTATTTATCCTGCAAGCCACATAAAACAGTAACCAGTTATTTCATTTATCCTGCAAGCCACATAAAACAGTAACCAGTTATTTCATTTATCCTGCAAGCCACATAAAACAGTAACCAGTTATTTTATTTATGTTGCAATCCACATAAAACAGTAACCAGTTATTTTATTTATCCTGCAATGCACATAAAACAGTAACCCGTTATTTTATTTATCTTGCAATCCACATAAAACAGTAACCAGTTATTTCATTTATCCTGCATTCCACATAAAACAGTAACCAGTTATTTTATTTATCCTGCAAGCCACATAAAACAGTAACCAGTTATTTCATTTATCCTGCAAGCCACATAAAACAGTAACCAGTTATTTCATTTATCCTGCAAGCCACATAAAACAGTAACCAGTTATTTTATTTATGTTGCAATCCACATAAAACAGTAACCAGTTATTTTATTTATCCTGCAATGCACATAAAACAGTAACCCGTTATTTTATTTATCTTGCAATCCACATAAAACAGTAACCAGTTATTTCATTTATCCTGCATTCCACATAAAACAGTAACCAGTTATTTTATTTATCTTGCAATCCACGTAAAACGAAAAATTAATTTAATTCACAACTTTACCGTTATCCAGTATAATACGTCTTAAATAACAACAATTTATTTCTTACATTTAAAATAAAAATTCAAAACGGATTTTAAAAATGAGTAACTTTCAACAATACAGCATTCCTTTGCTGACCATAACTAGTGTAAAAGTAAAAAAGAAGTAAAGTTTGTTTTATTTAACGACGCCTCTAGAGCACATTGATTTTTATCTTATCATCGGCTATTCGACGTCAAACATATGTCATTTTGACATATTTCTTTAGAGAAAACCCGCTGCCGCCACATAGGCTACTTTTTCCAATAAGCAGCAATGGGTTTTTTAATGCACTTTTACACAGACAGGACAGCACATACTACGGCCTTTGATGAACCAGTTGTGGATGACTGGTTGGAACAGAAAATAGCCCAAACTGCAAATGGGTCTACTGAGAAGGATCGATCCGATCACCGACCGCTTCACAGGACACGCTACCGCTTGAGCTACAGTGTAAAAGTAGTTGCGTCAGAAAAAGCTATATGGGTCAATGACCGAAAATATTGAAGTTTATCTAGTCATCATAACTTGACGATACATATAGTATTTGCAACATACATTGTAAATAATACTTTTATTATTTCCATAATGACAATAATGTGTGACAATAACCTATGAATATTTTAATATTCGAGTATTTAGAAATGACTCAGACATTTTGAAAATACCGGCCTCTGTGGTGTCGTGGTTAAACCATCGAACATAAGGTAGGTAGATAGGTACAGGGTTCGCAACCCGGTACCGGCTCCCACCCAGAGCGAGCTTTAACGACTACACCGTTACCTAGTTACGACTTATACCTAGTATAAGGCCACTACACCGACTTCTCTCTTTCACTAACCACCAACAACTAACCCACTGTCCTGGAGAGACAGCCCAGATAGCTGAGGTGTGTGCCAAGGACAGCGTGATTGAACATTAATTGGATATAAACGTAATTATAAACACGAGAGCGAGTTTTAACAACTCAGTGGGTAGGTGTAAGGCCACTACACCCTCTTTTCTCTGACTACCCACTAACAACTAACAACTAACCCACTGTCTTGTTTAAAGTTTAAAAGTTCAATTGTGTTGTGTTTAACGACATCGACTGCTGGATGTCAAACATTTGGTCATTTCGACATATAGTCTTAGAGAGGAAACCTTGCTGGATGTAGCTCAGTGGCAGAGAGCTCATATGAGATGCGAAGGGTCGTAGATCTGTGGTCAACGAATTGTTTTCAATGTTCTAAAGGTGTCCTCCAAATACACAATCTTTTCTTCTCCTCAGCTGATCGTGACGCCCTTATCTGTTGACGTGGACGTCTGGTCTGTATAAATTGACAACACCTTGAGTTTCTCACACGGGTCTTCACTAGGCATCAGAGACGAACGACACGATGTTATTTGCGGCAATTTTTCTGTGTTTGCTCCCTTTGGGTAAGATACGGTTTGTAGTACATATTGTTTAATCCGAGCGATTTAAACTCGCTCATCCTAGCCTAGAGTCCGATGTACGTACCTTTGTTGTTTAGCAGAGTGGCGGGATGTAAAAAAAGAAGAAGTTTGATTTGTTTAATGACAACACTAGAACACATTGCTTTATTAATCGTCGGCTATTGGATGTCAAAGGGGTGGGACATAGCCCAGTGGTAGAGCGCTCGCCTGATCTTCGTTCGGTCTGAGATCGATACCCGTCGGTGGTCCGTTGGTTATATTAAAGGCCGTGACATGTGCTATCCTTGAATAGAAGCCTGCCTCGATTAGAGGCCGGGTCTCAGAGCATCACGAAAACAATAGAGGCCTGTATTGAACAGAAACCTGCCTCGATTAGAGGCCGGGTCTCAGAGCATCAAGAAAACAATAGAGGCCTGCATTGAACAGAAACCTGCCTCGATTAGAGACAGGGTCTTAGAGCGTCACGAAAACAATAGAGGTCTGCCTTGTATAGAAGCCTGCCTCGAGTAGAGGCCGGGTCTCAGAGCATCACGAAAACAATAGAGGCCTGCCTTGTATAGAAGCCTGCCTCGATTGGAGGCCGGGTCTCAGAGCATCACGAAAACAATAGAGGCCTGCCTTGAATAGAAGCCTGCCTCGATTAGAGACCGGGTCTCAGAGCATCACGAAAACAATAGAGGTCTGCATTGTATAGAAGCCTGCCTCGATTAGAGGCCGGGTCTCAGAGCATCACGAAAACAATAGAGGTCTGCATTGTATAGAAGCCTGCCTTGATTACAGGCCGGGTCTCAGAGCATCACGAAAACAATAGAGGTCTGCCTTGTATAGAAAGAAGCCTGCCTGGATTAGAGACCGGGTCTCAGAGTGTTACGAAATAAATAGAAAACTAGGCTTCTATTCGAGGAATTACGGTATATGCCAGAATTAGCAAATGTTTGACATCCAATAGCCGATGATAAATACATCAATGTGTTCTAGTGGTGTCGTTATATTAAAACAACTTTAACTCTGATTGTTTCGCATCAAAATTAACTTTGTCCCACACACCAGAAACAAAAACCACGCTGGATTTACCGAAATTGATAATTTAAGTAAAATGTTGTTAGGTAACATGAGCAGTAAAAAAAAAAGCATTAACATTCGGTAATATTTTACACTGCCTCAGAACTAGGGTCAGCGACTTTAATGAATGGGAAATATGCTGAAAAACAAAAGATACGCGAATCTCTATCTAGTTTTCTTTTATTTGTTGTAAATAATTCAGTGTGAATCCAGCTAGTTTTCATGTCTATCGAAATTATCAATGTCGTGTGAACATTCTTTTCCATTTGACAGTCAACATAGCGAATTACTTTTATCACCGGCCTCGGTGATGTCGTGGTTAGGCCATCGGTCTACAGGCTGGTAGGTACTGTTTTAGGATCATAGTCGAGGCATGGGATTTTTAATCCAGATACCGACTCCAAACCCTGAGTGAGTGCTCCATAAGGCTCAATGGGTAGGTGTAAACCACTTGCACCGACCAGTGATCCATAACTGGTTCAACAAAGGCCATGGTTTGTGCTATCCTGCCTGTGGGAAACGCAAATAAAAGATCCCTTGCTGCCTGGCGACAGCTATAGTGGTATCATTAAACAAAACAAAAAACATTTAACTTTCTGCGATAAATGCAATTCCTTACTTCTTCGAGTTATATTTTCCTTTAACTCCTACCGACTGCAACCAAATGAACAATTAAATATAATATTCAACCAGTTCTCTCTCTCTCTCTCTCTCTCTCTCTCTCTCTCTCTCTCTCTCTCTCTCTCTCTCTCTCTCTCTCTCTCTCTCTCTCTCTCTCCTCCCAGCGGTCAAAGAAGTATAAAAGTGTATTCCTCCCCACAAAATACCCCACAAAAAACCCAACACGTTTTCCGCTTTTCATCTTCAAAATGTGGGATTTTAATATTTATTTATTTATTTATTTATTTATTATTCTTCCCCTTGTGTTTGCCTTGAAATAGCAGACGCGTGTACAGGAGGATTTCGGCAGTCGAATATACGTTCTTTTTTTCCCCAATTGGCGAGTGAAGTTTTTAGGACTGCGTTCGATTCATGCGCCTAACATACCTCTCGATGTAGATGTTAAAACGACGGCATACGAACCTTTTCTCCAACAAAGTTTATGATAATATGCGTTAGTCTTCTCGCCATTAATACACCAAAACAATACAAAGGTGAGTAACAGAAGCAGTAACTTATACACACAACTATTGCGAATCTTCCATTTGCCTATTCAATACAGTATCTCTGTATAGTATAGTTTCAAAAGGCGTTATTACAGAGTTGCGTGGATGCAGCCATGATCCATGATCAGGTGATTTTCCCGCAAAAAAAGAAGAAGCTGACAGTGAACCACGATATATGGTTCCATCTCCGTCTGTAGGAGGATTGCCACTGTATAGTAAAGAATCAGTAAAGACCAGAAAATCCTTTCTACAGCTTGCGTAAACAAAAGGACATCTGAGGGTGCACACGGGTGTGTACATAATAATATTTTAAGCAAGGAACTCTAAGCAGGGATGAAATTAGCTGATTGAATCAAAACTTGCCGGACCAAACATGACAATAAAGTATAAAATCAAAATAACTGCCGGTCCGACGGAGCAGTAGGCAATATGATTTCCCATCCTGTGGTGATGCTGACAGGCAAAAGAACCGGTCGGGACGACAGTATTTCGAGCCCTGGTAAGTATTTTCCAGAAATATTTCTTAAATTATTTAGATAGCAGAACACCTTTAAAGGAACTATCCCGAGTTTGCCGCACTGTTAAATGTTTTCCCACTAATACATTTTGTAACGACTAGTATTACATATTAAATATAGTTTCTTGTTTGCAATATCAGTGTCTGTATTCAAGGTGTTTGCGATCGTCCTCATATTTGTAAGTAGCCCAAACTGGATTTGGTATCCCGATAATTTCTTATGTACGAAATAGATAAATATATATTAGGGGAAAACAAAAGAAAAAATTTAACCTAGTGTGAAAACTAAGACGATCAGAATCACGTTTAATATACAACCACTGATATTTTATTTAGAAAAAAATATTTAATATGTAATTACAGTCGTTAAAGGGACATTCCCGAGTTTGCAGCAATTTATAAGATGTTGTCGACTAAAAGAGACTTTTTAACGATTGTAATTACATATCAAATATGTTTTTCTGCATAAAATACTAGTGACTGTATATTATTTGTGTTTCTGATAGTTCTAATATATGTACTAGGTCAGATTTCATTTTATTTCCTAATATATATATTTTTTTGTACGTACGAAAGATAAAATCCAGTTCGGGCTTCTTACAACTATTAAGACGACCAGAAACACATTGAATATACAGACATTGATATTCAAAACAAGAAAATATATTTAATATGTAAGTTTAATCGTAGAAATATTTTATTTGTCGGAAACATCTTACAATGCAGCAAACTCAGGAATGTCCCTTTAAAGAGTCTCTGTCGAAAACTCGCGATAGTCCCTTTAATACTGTTATTTTTTTCTTTTCTTTTAATTTAATGACAATTAATAAATGTCTATTGCAGGAATGTCAGCAATTTCCAGCCATTGTCTTGACTGCATTTGTAGCGTTCGTATTATTATTTTTTGTTTTTCCTTTCTACTTCTTCCCTTTTTTTTTGGTCTCCAATACTAGTAATATATGGATAAAATCTATCCAATTGACAGGGGTGGCACGTAGCCCAGTACTTAAGCACTCGCCTGATTCGCGGTCCGTCTAGGATCGATCCCCATCAAAGGCACATTGAGCTATTTTTCGTTCCAGCCAGTGCACCACAATTGGTATTTTAAAGGCAGAGTTTTTGTGATATCTTGTCTATGGGATGGTGCATATAACATATCAATTGCTATTAATGAAAAATGTAGCGGGTATCCTTTCTAAGACTATGTCAGAATTACCAAATGATTGACATCCAATAGCCTCTTTTTCCCTTCCTTACTCATTCCCGCCTCTGATTTCTGGCTCTGTTTTCTCCCCATCTAAACCCCCCCCCCCCCCCCCCCCTCTCTCTCTCTCTCTCTCTCTCTCTCTCTCTCTCTCTCTCTCTCTCTCTCTCTCTCTCTCTCTCTCATTTTGTTTTACAACCAACACACTCGTATTTATCACCAATGACAGGACTTGTGGTATTAACTGCTCATTCAAAAGTCGGGTGCACCTTGAACGGAAGTTATTTGATTTAGTACTACCTACAACGATTATGGGGGTTTATGTGAATACACGTTAATAAAATATGTTTATTCTTTATGTTGCTCAGACCATATCCATAGTACATGAGGTAAAATAAATAACATATTCTATACAATTTGAGAACAATTAAACATTCAACATTTCCAATGGAAGAACAAAGGATTAATGAAATAATAGGATATATACATACGTGTATACATATTGTGTGATATACATATATATAACTACATACATACAATCACATAAATACATCTTTAAAATGTCCATATTTTTTTATCACATCATTTTAAGACTTAGTGTTATATACTGGCAAAGGAAAGAAAACGTTTTATTTAACGACGCACTCAGCACATTTTATTTACGGTTATATTGCGTCAGACATATGGTTAAGGACCACACAGATATTGAGAGAGGAAACCCGCTGTCGCCACTTCATGGGCTACTCTTTTCGATTAGCAGCAAGGGATCTTTTATATGTACCATCTCATAGACAGGATAGCACATACTGACAAAGATTTATGAATATTGTTACTGTGTCTGTTACGCCAAACAAAGAGAAAAAAGTGGATCTCTGGTCAGACCAATGTTCCAGAACTGATGCAGCGATGCAGCTTTTCTTTTTTTCTTTTTCTTTTTTTTTTAAAGCAAAAGCAGAAACGGTGGGTAGGCTTATATTTTGGGGTGTTTTTTACGTCCTCATCACCTGCTTTGGGCCACCCTCAGTGGCCATTGTTCCCCTTCCTTTGTCTTGGTACCCTAAATATTTCCCTTTACATTTTCCATATAGCCTAGGAAATTTTTATGACTTCGACTTTGGTCGCAAATGTTTTTAAAGAACAGGACCTGTTTTAGAGACAGCTAGTTAAAGACAGTTAATGGTCCAAGACAGCATATAGACCATTTTGGCTCAACATGCGGTTTTACGTCATAGCTCAATCAATCAATCAGTCAGTCAGTCAGTCAGTCAATCAGTCAATCTTTATTTGTTTATATATGAATAATACAAAGAACATGGCACATTTTAAAACAAAAAAAACCCGGCAAAAATCGACGTCATACCGAGGGAATTTAAAAAACAAATGTTGACGCGTGAGGGTCAAAATCGACGCGCATGCTGACCAGACACCAGAACTTTATTTTGTTTGGCCTTAAACAATATCATTTTAATACTACTCGGTTTTTTTTTTGTTGTTGAAATAATAGCTAGATAAATAGCGTTTCCTAAGATCATACATTTTTTTTTTTTAATATACTGCATTTAAAAAACAACAGGAATTCGTCTCTGATGTTATTTTGGTTACAAATACAGTATATTCGTTCGTATCTTGGTATCAGGTTATTGTTATATAGTCTAAATCCTCCTACAACAATTTTGGGTTTTTTAATTAATAATTTCAGTTTCGTTTGACGTAAGTAAAAAAAAGTAAACTTGTTATGGAAATAATAACAAACAATTACTACTTTTGTGTGAAAGTTACCAAACAATCGGCTCAGAAATAAATAATTTGTAGTAAATTCCATATTATGAAAAAAGGCGTTACCTGTGGGACGGACTATATATATATATAGTAAAGATTCTTCTGTGTTTCAACGGAAGAATATTCAGGTATGTCTCATACAGATGTTCGATTTTAAAATTTTATAATCTATAACTAATTGCCTTATTCACGGGCGTAGAAAAATACCAAAAAGTGGGGGTGAGGTGGGGTGGTGGGGTGGGTTGGGTGCACCCCCCAATATATATATATATATATATATATATATATATATATATATATATATATATATATATATATATATATAACATCGCTGCTACTGCCCCCCCCCCCCCCCCCCGCTTCCTACTCGTACCTGTAGGTAAATATTTTGTTTACAAGTGGGATGTTGTTTTATTTTCTTTGTTTAGCTTGAATCCGGCTGCCGACCGCTAGCATGTAAATGGGACGTTAACTCGCCCTCCTGCGGGTACTACCAACTCAAGCAAGTGTACTGGATCGACTGCGGGAAGCCCGGCGGAAGTAAGTACCAGTATATATCTTGTACTCGTACATAGTGGCAAAGCGCTCTACTAATGCGCAGTCGGTCTAGGATCGATCCCCGGCGGAAGTAAGTATATATCTTGTACTCGTACATAGTGGCAAAGCGCTCGACTGATGCGCGGTCGGTGTTGGATCGATCCCCGGCGAAAGTAAGTATACATCTTGTATTCTTGCATAATGGCAAAGCGCTCGCCTGATGCGCGGTTGGTCTAGGATCGATCCCCGGCGGAAGTAACTATACATCTTGTACTCCTACATAGTGGCAAAGCGCTCGACTGATGCGCGGTCGGTCTAGGGTCGATCCCCGGCGGAAGTAAGTATATATCTTGTACTCGTACATAGTGGCAAAGCGCTCGACTGATGTGCGGTCGGTCTAGGATCGATCCCCGTCGGTGGTCCCACTGTGTTATTTGTCGTTCCATCTAGTGCACCACGACTGGCATATCAAAGTCCGTGGTATGTGCTATCCTGTCTACGGCCGATGATTAATAAATCAATGTGCTCTAGTGATGTCGTTAAGAAAATAACACTTTAACGTTTTGTTCCATATTCATTTAAAGGGACTATCCCTAGTTTATGCAAGCCACTGTAAGATGTTTTCGCTTGTTGCGCGGTCGGTCTAGGATCGAACACCGTCAGTGGATCCATTGGGCTATTTCTCGTTCCAGTGAGTGCACCACGACTGGTATATCAAAGGCCGTAGTATGTGCTATCATGTCTGTGGGATGGTGCATATAGAAGATCCCTTGCTACTAATGAAAAAAAAATGTTGCGGGTTTTCTCACTATGACCATGTCAAACAAATTAACATATGTTTGACATCCGATAGCTGATGATTAATAAATCAATGTGCTCTAGTGGTGTCGTTATATAAATAAAACTAACTTTTTGTTTTATATTCATTTAAAGGGACGGTCCCAAATTTATGCAAGCCATTGTAAGATGTTTTCGCTTGTTGCTAAACTATGTATCAACGTAAAAGAATACTGTCAATACATAATGTAGTGAAATGCTTTTGTGCAGGGGCCGGGACTGATACGCGGTCGGTCTACGATCGATCCCCATCTGTGGGCCGATTGGGTTACTTTTCGTTCCAGCCAGTGCACTACCAAGGGTTTCCTCTCTAAAAAAAATGGCCCTATGTTTGGCATCCAATAGCCGATGATTAATAAATCAGTGTACTCTAGTGGTATCGTAACAACAACAACAACAACACCAACGACGACAAAACTATATTGTTATTGCTAATTTTAGGTCTGACTGCGTGTGCCCTGGATAAGTCGTGTGCGACAAGGTGTGTGAAGGCGTACATGAGCCGATACGGAACACACTGCACGCGCGGCCACACACCGACCTGCGAGGACTACGCCAGAATCCACAATGGCGGACCGGGTGGATGTCACAGGAGCGCCACGCTGGGCTACTGGAGCAAGATCAGGGCACGCGGATGTTCGAAATATTCTTAAGGATAACTGTTCAGCTCCCTGTTCAATAAATATTGCTATATACTCTTTCGTTCTGGGTCTTTCTTTTTTTAAACTTTTTAATTTTTAATTGTATAACTACATGTAGATTTAACCCATGCTTATCACGGGGAAGTTGAGATGGGGTGTGGTGGTCATATACTGCCCCCCCCCCCCCCACCCATTCACCCCATTTTTTTTTTAATTCGACCGTCGTGTAGATAGCCAGTCCTCACTAGCTGATGGTATATACACGGCCGCCGTATATATAGCCACTTCTGTGTTCAGTGCCAAAGATGACGGGTTCCACTGAGCTTGTATTTATGAAATGTATCGTTGTACGCACTATTTAGAACAGTGCATATACGGTAGTAGACTAGACCCGAATGTAAAGCGATCCTTGCGAAATACGGCATCGGCTACTGGAAGTACGAAGAAGGCGGTCGACAGTGCATATAAAAATACGAGAAGCGATCAGAACGATCGGAAACTTAAAAAGGTCTTGCGTATTATAAGGTCTCACTACACAGATGTCATCTGCCATTGAAATCCATGTTAAACTGCCCAACTTCAAATGAAGATTTCCAATAGATTGGGTTCTCGTTGACACTAAAAACATACACCATTGCGAACATGCATTATATAAGCATTTATTTTCACTTCGAAATTGAGAAAATTTCCTTCTCAGTTGTGTGCTATATAACCGCATCTGGCTGTAGTAGGTCCTACCTGTCCTAACCACCTGTTCAGTAACTCTTTGACACTATACACCGCTATACACCTATGTCCCAAAAAGGCAATACACAATATTACAAAATAACATGGGCAAAATCCAGCCAGAAGGCACCATTAAAAATATATAATTGTTTTAATTCTTCCCCAATTACTAGAAGTGAATATGTGAACCGCAACATATGTCACAATTGGGCACTATAGTGGACCGTGATCAATGAATTTTCACCCGGAAGTCAACTGTGTAGTGAGACCTAATAATACAGAAACAATGAAAAATTTACTTCCCATTTTTTTTAAGGTAATGTAAAATATTTTCAACTATAACAGCTTTCTTTTTACAGTTATGTTACTTCATGTTTGTTTTCTTTAATTATCAATTATCGGGGTCTTTTTTTTTATTGTCCTGGTATTTGAGTAGCAGGATCTAGCTCAGTCGGTAGAGCACTTAACTGAGGTGCTCTTGGACGTAGGATCGCATCCATTCAGTGGAGACATCCTCTGATTGGGTTCTTTCCCTTTCCAACCAGTGCTCCACGATTGGTATATCAAAGGTTTTATTATGTGTTGTCCTATCTGTGGGAAAGTGCATATAAAAGATACCCCCTACAAAGATGGGAGCTCATACGCCTACGCCTGTATACCATTGAATTTTGGCTGTATTTAGGAGACCAACCCCCCCGCAACTTCCTCAGAGCGATATTTCTGTATATTTCACAGTTCCTTGCTTGAAATATTATTCTGTGTCCATCCGTGTGCGCAACAACTGGTCAAAGGCCGTGGTATGTGCTTTGTTGTCTGTGGAAAAGACAATATAAAAGATCATTTGTTGCATGGGGAAAACGTAGCGGGTTTCCTCTGATGACTGAGTGTCAGAATTACCAAATGTTTGACATCCAATAGCCGATGATTACATAATCAATGTGCTCTAGTGGTGTCGTTAAACAAAACAAACTTTAAACCGTGTGCACAGTTGCACGTCGTTTTGTTTACACAAGCTACTGAGAGATT